>NC_069504.1:603926387-603956713 GCF_027579735.1 Bombina bombina
ACAACAATCTCTTGATTGATATTCCTGTTAGTGACCACCTTAGGTAAGAACCCAGGTTTAGTACGCAGAACTACCTTGTCTGAGTGAAAAATCAGATAAGGAGAATCACAATGTAAGGCTGATAACTCAGAGACTCTTCGAGCCGAGGAAATAGCCATTAAAAACAGAACTTTCCAAGATAACAATTTTATATCAATGGAATGAAGGGGTTCAAATGGAACACCCTGTAAAACGTTAAGAACTAAGTTTAAACTCCATGGCGGAGCAACAGCTTTAAACACAGGCTTGATCCTAGCCAAAGCCTGACAAAAAGCCTGGACGTCTGGATTTTCTGACAGACGCCTGTGTAACAAGATGGACAGAGCTGAAATCTGTCCCTTTAATGAACTAGCTGATAAACCCTTTTCTAACCCTTCTTGTAGAAAAGACAATATCCTAGAGATCCTAACCTTACTCCAGGAGTAATGTTTGGATTCGCACCAGTATAGGTATTTACGCCATATTTTATGGTAAATCTTTCTGGTAACAGGCTTCCTAGCCTGTATCAGGGTATCAATAACCGACTCAGAAAAACCACGTTTTGATAAAATCAAACGTTCAATTTCCAAGCAGTCAGCTTCAGAGAAGTTAGATTTTGATATTTGAATGGACCCTGTATCAGAAGGTCCTGTCTTAGAGGTAGAGACCAAGGCGGACAGGATGACATGTCCACTAGATCTGCATACCAAGTCCTGCGTGGCCATGCAGGCGCTATTAGAATCACTGATGCTCTCTCCTGCTTGATTTTGGCAATTAATCGAGGAAGCAGCGGAAAGGGTGGAAACACATAAGCCATCCCGAAGTTCCAAGGTGCTGTCAAAGCATCTATCAGAACCGCTCCCGGATCCCTGGATCTGGACCCGTAGCGAGGAAGTTTGGCGTTCTGGCGAGACGCCATGAGATCTATCTCTGGTTTGCCCCAACGTCGAAGTATTTGGGCAAAGACCTCCGGATGAAGTTCCCACTCCCCCGGATGAAAAGTCTGGCGACTCAAGAAATCCGCCTCCCAGTTCTCCACTCCCGGGATGTGGATTGCTGACAGGTGGCAAGAGTGAGACTCTGCCCAGCGAATTATCTTTGATACTTCCACCATTGCTAGGGAGCTTCTTGTCCCTCCCTGATGGTTGATGTAAGCTACAGTCGTGATGTTGTCCGACTGAAACCTGATGAACCCCCGAGTTGTTAATTGGGGCCAAGCTAGAAGGGCATTGAGAACTGCCCTCAATTCCAGAATGTTTATTGGAAGGAGACTCTCCTCCTGATTCCATAGTCCCTGAGCCTTCAGAGAATTCCAGACAGCGCCCCAACCTAGTAGGCTGGCGTCTGTTGTTACAATTGTCCAGTCTGGCCTGCTGAATGGCATCCCCCTGGACAGGTGTGGCCGATGAAGCCACCATAGAAGAGAATTTCTGGTCTCTTGATTCAGATTCAGAGTAGGGGACAAATCTGAGTAATCCCCATTCCACTGACTTAGCATGCATAATTGCAGAGGTCTGAGGTGTAGGCGTGCAAAAGGTACTATGTCCATTGCCGCTACCATTAAGCCGATCACCTCCATGCATTGAGCTACTGACGGGTGTTGAATGGAATGAAGGACACGGCATGCATTTTGAAGCTTTGTTAACCTGTCCTCTGTCAGGTAAATCTTCATTTCTACAGAATCTATAAGAGTCCCCAAGAATGGAACTCTTGTGAGAGGAAAAAGAGAACTCTTCTTTTCGTTTACTTTCCATCCATGCGACCTTAGAAATGCCAGAACTAACTCTGTATGAGACTTGGCAGTTTGAAAGCTTGAAGCTTGTATTAGAATGTCGTCTAGGTATGGAGCTACCGAAATCCCTCGCGGTCTTAGTACCGCCAGAAGGGCACCCAGAACCTTTGTGAAGATTCTTGGAGCCGTAGCCAATCCGAATGGAAGAGCTACAAACTGGTAGTGCCTGTCTAAGAAGGCAAACCTTAGATACCGGTGATGATCTTTGTGGATCGGTATGTGAAGGTAAGCATCCTTTAAATCCACTGTGGTCATGTACTGACCCTCTTGGATCATGGGTAAGATTGTCCGAATAGTTTCCATTTTGAACGATGGAACTCTTAGGAATTTGTTTAGAATCTTTAAATCTAAGATTGGCCTGAAAGTTCCCTCTTTTTTGGGAACCACAAACAGGTTTGAGTAGAACCCTTGTCCTTGTTCCGACCGCGGAACCGGATGGATCACTCCCATTATTAACAGATCTTGTACGCAGCGTAGAAACGCTTCTTTCTTTATCTGGTTTGTTGACAACCTTGACAGATGAAATCTCCCTCTTGGGGGAGATAATTTGAAGTCTAGAAGGTATCCCTGAGATATGATCTCTAGTGCCCAGGGATCCTGAACATCTCTTGCCCAGGCCTGGGCGAAGAGAGAGAGTCTGCCCCCCACTAGATCCGGTCCCGGATCGTGGGCTCTCGGTTCATGCTGTCTTTGGGGCAGCAGCAGGTTTCCTGGCCTGCTTGCTCTTGTTCCAGGACTGGTTAGGCTTCCAGCCTTGCCTGTAACGAGCAACAGCTCCTTCCTGTTTTGGTGCAGTGGAGGTTGATGCTGCTCCTGTTTTGAAGTTCCGAAAGGGACGAAAATTAGACTGTCTAGCCTTAGCTTTGGCTTTGTCTTGAGGTAGGGCGTGGCCCTTACCTCCTGTAATGTCAGCGATAATCTCTTTCAAACCGGGCCCAAATAAAGACTGCCCCTTGAAAGGTATATTAAGTAATTTGGACTTAGAAGTAACATCAGCTGACCAGGATTTTAGCCACAGTGCCCTACGTGCCTGTATGGCGAATCCTGAGTTCTTAGCCGTAAGTTTGGTTAAATGTACTACGGCCTCCGAAATGAAGGAATTAGCTAGTTTAAGGACTCTAAGCCTGTCCGTAATGTCGTCTAGCGTAGATGAACTAAGGTTCTCTTCAAGCGACTCAATCCAAAATGCTGCCGCAGCCGTAATCGGCGCGATACATGCAAGGGGTTGTAATATAAAACCTTGTTGAACAAACATTTTCTTAAGGTAACCCTCTAATTTTTTATCCATTGGATCTGAGAAAGCACAGCTATCCTCCACCGGGATAGTGGTACGCTTAGCTAAAGTAGAAACTGCTCCCTCCACCTTGGGGACCGTTTGCCATAAGTCCCGAGTGGTGGCGTCTATTGGAAACATCTTTCTAAATATTGGAGGGGGTGAGAACGGCACACCGGGTCTATCCCACTCCTTAGTAACAATTTCAGTTAGTCTCTTAGGTATAGGAAAAACGTCAGTACTCGCCGGTACCGCAAAGTATTTATCCAACCTACACAGTTTCTCTGGTATTGCAACGGTGTTACAATCGTTGAGAGCTGCTAAGACCTCCCCTAGTAATACACGGAGGTTCTCCAATTTAAATTTAAAATTTGAAATATCTGAGTCCAATCTGTTTGGATCAGAACCGTCACCTACAGAATGAAGCTCTCCGTCCTCATGCTCTGCGAGCTGTGACGCAGTATCAGACATGGCCCTAGCATTGTCAGCGCACTCTGTTCTCACCCCAGAGTGATCACGCTTGCCTCTTAGTTCTGGTAATTTAGACAAAACTTCAGTCATAACAGTAGCCATATCTTGTAATGTTATCTGTAATGGCCGCCCAGATGTACTAGGCGCCAAAATATCACGCACCTCCCGGGCGGGAGATGCAGGTACTGCCGCGTGAGGCGAGTTAGTCGGCATAACTCTCCCCTCGCTGTTTGGTGAAATTTGTTCACATTGTACAGATTGACTTTTATTTAAAGTAGCATCAATACAGTTAGTACATAAATTTCTATTGGGCTCCACCTTGGCATTGGAACAAATGACACAGATATCTTCCTCTGAGTCAGACATGTTTAACACACTAGCAAAAAACTTACAACTTGGTTATAATCTTTTTTAGCAAAAAAACGTACTGTGCCTCAAAGAGGTACTAACGATTAAATGACAGTTGAAATAATGAACTGAAAAACAGTTATAGCATCAAACTTTAAAACAACAAAACTTTTAGCAAAGGTTTGTTCCCATTAGTAAAATAACAATAATTAAATTTGACATAAAAAATACAAAGCAACGTTTTTATTCACAGTCACTATAAGAATTCTCACAGCTCTGCTGAGAGAATTTACCTCCCTTCAAAGAAGTTTGAAGACCCCTGAGATCTATCAGAGATGAACCGGATCATGCAGGAAATATAAAAGTAACTGACTGGTATTTTTTGATGCGTAGCAAAGAGCGCCAAAAACGGCCCCTCCCTCTCCCACACAGCAGTGAAGAGAAACGAAACTGTCACAATTAAAGCAAAAAAAAAAAAAAACTGCCAAGTGGAAAATAATGCCCAAATATTTATTCACACAGTACCTCAGCAATGTAAACGATTCTACATTCCAGCAAAAACGTTTAACATGATAAATAGTTATTAAAAAGGATTAGTGACCTTTAACAGAGTAGTTCCGGTGAAATACCATCCCCAGAATACTGAAGTGTATACATACATGTCATTTTAACGGTATGGCAGGATTTTCTCATCAATTCCATTCAGAAAATAAAAACTGCTACATACCTCAATGCAGATTCATCTGCCCGCTGTCCCCTGATCTGAAGCCTTTACCTCCCTCAGATGGCCGAGAACAGCAATATGATCTTAACTACTCCGGTTAAAATCATAGTAAAAAACTCTGACAGATTCTTCCTCAAACTCTGCCAGAGAAGTAATAACACGCTCCGGTGCTATTTTAAAATAACAAACTTTTGATTGAAGTCATAAAAACTAAGTATAATCACCATAGTCCTCTCACACATCCTATCTAGTCGTTGGGTGCAAGAGAATGACTGGGACTGACGTAGAGGGGAGGAGCTATATGCAGCTCTGCTGGGTGAATCCTCTTGCATTTCCTGTTGGGGAGGAGTTATATCCCAGAAGTAATGATGACCCGTGGACTGATCACACATAACAGAAGAAATAGTATTTTGCATACCTTGGTTGTAACGAGTGGTTATTTGAGTTGCCTTTTTATCATCTCGAACCAGTCTACCCATTCTCCTCTGACCTCTGACATCAAAAAGGCATTTTCTTCCACACAACTGCTGCTTACTGGATAGTTTCTCTTATTCGGACCATTCTCTGTAAACCCTAGAGATGGTTTTGCATCAGAATCCCAGTAGATCAGCAGTTTTTTAAATACTCAGACCAGCCCGTCTGGCACCAACAACCATGCCACTTTTAAAGTCACTAAAATCCCCTTTCTTCCCCATTCTGATGCTCGGTTTGAACTTCAGCAAGTCGTGTTCACCACGTCTAGATGCCTAAATGCATTGAGTTGCTGCCATGTGATTGGCTAATTAGCAATTTGTGTTACCAAGCAATTAAACAGGTGTACCTAATAAAGTGGCATGTGTGTGTGTGTGTGTGTGTGTGTATATATATAACATAATTTATGTAAGAACTTACCTGATAAATTCATTTCTTTCATATTAGCAATTCAGTCCATGAGCTAGTGACGTATGGGATATACATTCCTACCAGGAGGGGCAAAGTTTCCCAAACCTTAAAATGCCTATAAATACACCCCTCACCACACCCACAATTCAGTTTAACGAATAGCCAAGAAGTGGGGTGATAAGAAAGGAGCGAAAGCATCAAAAATAAGGAATTGGAATAATTATGCTTTATACAAAAAAATCATAACCACCACAAAAAGGGTGGGCCTCATGGACTCTTGCTAATATGAAAGAAATGAATTTATCAGGTAAGTTCTTACATAAATTATGTTTTCTTTCATGTAATTAGCAAGAGTCCATGAGCTAGTGACGTATGGGATAGCAGATACCCAAGATGTGGAACTTCCACGCAAGAGTCACTAGAGAGGGAGGGATAAAATAAAGACAGCCAATTCCGCTGAAAAATTAATCCACTACCCAAATCAAAAGTTTCAATTTTTACAATGAAAAAAACTGAAATTATAAGCAGAAGAATCAAACTGAATCAGCTGCCCGAAGTACTATTCTACCAAAAACTGCTTCTGAGGAAGAGAAAACATCAAAATGGTAGAATTTAGTAAAAGTATGCAAAGAAGACCAAGTTATTGCTTTGCAAATCTGATCAACAGAAGCTTTATTCTTAAAAGTCCAGGAAGTAGAAACTGACCTAGTAGAATGAGCCGTAATCCTCTGAGGCGGGGATTAACCCGACTCCAAATAAGTAAGATGAATCAAAAGCTTTAACCAAGATGCCAAAGACATGACAGAAGCCTTCTGACCTTTCGTAGAACCAGAAAAGATAACAAATAGACTAGAAGTCTGTCTGAAATCTGAGTAGCTTCAACATAATATTTCAAAACTCTTACCACATCCAAAAAATGTAAGAATCTTACCAAAGAATTCTTAGGATTAGGACACAAGGAAGGGACAATAATTCCTCTACCAATGTTGTTAGAATTCACAACTTTAGGTAAAAAAATTGAAATGAGGATAGCAAAAACCACCTTATCCTGATGAAAAATCAGAAAAAGGAGATTCACAAGAAAGAACAGATAATTCAAAAACTGTTCTAGCTGAAGAGATGTCTAAAAACAACAATACATTCCATGAAAGTAATTAATGTCCAAAGAAAGCATATGCTCAAACAGAAGAGCCTGTAAAGCCTTCAGAACCAAATTAAGACTCCAAGGAGGAGAAATTGGCTTAATGACAGGCTTGATACGAACCAAAGCCTGAACAAAACAATGAATATCAGAAAGATTTAGCAATTCTTACTGTGAAACAGCACAGGAAAAGCAGAGATTTGTCCTTTCAATGAACATGCAGACAAAACCTTATGAAGAAACTATAAAAACCTAGGAATTCTAAAATAATGCCAAGAGAATTCATAAGAAGAGCATCATAAGATGTAAATCTTCCAAACTCGATTATAAATCCTACTAGACACAGATTTACGAGCCTGCAACATAGTATTAAACACTGAGTCAGAGATACTTCTATGACTAAATACTAAGCGATAAATTTTCATACCATCAAATTAATAATTTGAATTCCTGATGAAAAAAACAAATGTTAAGATATAAGGTCTGGCCTTAATGGAAGTAGCCAAGATCGGCAACTGGACATCCGAGCAAGAACCCTATACCAAAAACCTGAGTGGCCATGCTGGAGCCACCAGCCACACCAAATATTGCTCTCTGATAATTGAAAATCACTCTAAAAAGAAGAACCAGAGATGAAAAAATATAGGCAGATTGATAATTCCAAGGAAGTGTCAATGCGTACACTACTTCCGCCTGAGGATCCCCGGACCTGAATAGGCCCCTGGGAAATTCCTTGTTTAGATGAGGTGCCATCAAATCTATTTCTGGAAGCCCTCACATCTGAAAAATTGAAAAACATATTTGGGTAAAGAGACCATTCTCCCAGATGTAAAGCTTGATTAACAGGGATAATTCGCTTCCCAATTGTCTATACCTGGGAAAAAAACCACAGAAATTAGATAGGAGCTGGATTTAGCCCAAGCAAATATCCGAGATACTTCTGTCACAGCCTAAAGACTGATAGTCCCACCCTGATGATTGACATACGCCACAGTTGTGACATTGTCTGTCTGAAAAAACAATAAACGTCTCTTCTTCAAAAAGAAACCAACTGAAGAACTCTGAGAATGCACAGAGTTCCAAAATATCAAATGGTAATCTCGCCTCCTGAGATTTCCAAACCCCTTGTGCTGACAGAGATCCTCAGACAGCCTCCCAACCTAAAAGACTCGCATCTGTAGAAATCATGGTCCAGGTTGAAAGAACCGAAGAGACCTGTAGAACTAAATGATGGTGATCTTAACCACGGAATCAAGATAGATAAACATTAGGATTCAAAGATATAAAAAGTGATATCCTAGAATCCCTGCACCATTATTCAGCATAAAAAACTGGAAAGGTTTCCTATGAAATGAGCAAAGGGAATCGAATCCAATGCTGCAGCCATGAAACCTAAAACTTCCAAGCATATATAGCAACTTGAAGGAAATAATAGAGACTGAAGGTTCCGACAAACGAACCTAATAAACTTGTCACTTGTCTGTTAGAGACAAAAACATTGACACCATCTATCTGGAAACCTAAAAAAGGAGACCCTTGTGTGAGGAATCAAGGAGCTTTTGATAAAAAGATCCTTTAACCATGTCCTGAAGAAACAACAAAGTTGAATCGTATGAGATTCCGCAGAAAAAATAGACTGAACTAGTACCATGATACCGTCCAAATAAGGAACACTGAGAACCTTGAAAAGATTCTTAGAGCTGTCGCTAGACCAGAAGGAAAAGCAACAATTGGTAATGCTTGTCAAAAAAAGAGAATCTCAGAAAATAAAAATAATCTGAATGAAAACAGAAAATTAAGATATGCATCTATTGTATCTAATGGAAACAAATAATGCCATCACTGACCAAAAAGGCAGAATAGACCATATAAACACCATTCTAAAAAAAAAATGGTACACTTATATGACAATTCAAAAAGATTTTTTATCTTTGGAACAATGAATAGTCTTGAATAAAACCCCAAAACCCAGTTCCTAAAATGAAACTGGAATAAATACCCCAGAAAATTCCAGGTCTGAGCAGCGCTTGAGCCCCAATGGGTGACCAGCCGCACTTCACCAGTACCCAAAACATATAGGTCCGAAACGCACTTCAGGAAAGTGTTAGTTTTACTGGAATAGCTGGAATATGATAGAGAAAAAAGACTTCTCACAGACGGTTTTACTCTGAATCCTATTCTGTATCCAAAGTCTAAGAAGTTTGGACCGAATAGAACCAAACAAATTTCAAAAAAGTCTTAACCTGCCCCTTACCAGCCAAGCTGGAATAAGAACCGCACCTACATGCAAATTAGGGGAGCTGATTTTGAACTTTTAAAAAGGCTTAAATGAAGAAAAAACTTCTAATTATAAACATGTTACTTGGGGAAGAATTCAGGATTCCGTTCCTTAGTAAGAACAGAAAACCAATATAAGCTTAAAGTTTTAGTCTTAGAACTCAATCTTGAAGCCTAGAGTAACAGTTAAAGAATTGAATCCAATTATGAACCAAATAATTGATTATCTTGGAAAAAAAGAAATATGGATTTAAGAAATCAAATTAGCATTCCAAGAATAAAATCACAAAGTTCTTCTAGCTAAAATAGCTAAAGACATAGATTAAACCTCATTTGCGAAAATATTTAATAAAATGACAACACAAATGAAATTATTAGCATGTTAATCAAGTTAAAGGACCAGTCAACACACTGGACTTGCGCAAACAACAAATGCAAGATAGCAAGACAATGCAATAGCACTTAGTCTGAACTTCAAACGAGTAGAAGATGTTGTCCTTTTAACAATGCTAAACAAATCATAATCCGATACTTGATCTCAAAGTATCCAACCAGAAAGATGAAGCAATTGCAACATCAGCAAAATAAATTACAGGACTAATAAAAGTACCTGAAAATAAATTTTCCTTAAGTAAGATACAACCATCTGAAGGAAAAAAATAAATACTATTTGCTATAAGAATAATAGTATATTAGCAGGAGTAGAGATAGCCCCCTTAACTTGAGGAATCTTTCCTCAAAACTAACTGCCGGCAAAGAATACAATTTAAAAATCAAAAGAAGGACTAAAAGAAAATTCTCAGCCTATTTATTCCATTCCCTAGTATCAGGAACTGGAAAAAACCTCTGAAGAAATCACAGAAGATAAATAAGCAGAATTTAAATGTTAGCTAGTCTTTAAAATCCAAAGAACTAGTTACTTCAATATCCAAAATAATCAACACCTTTTGAACAAAGAACAAATGTACTCTATTAAAAAATAAAAAAGTAGATTTGTTAGTGTCAATATCGGATGAAGAAAAATTCTGAATGAGAAAAAAACACCATCAGAGAAGGATAATTCATTATGTTGTTGGTCATTTGAAACTTCATCAACTAAAAAAGAAGTTTGAAAAAGACCTAAAAATTTATTAGAAGGCGGGATGTCAGACAAAGCCTTTAAAATAGAATCAGAAAAAAATTCTTATAAATTTCTAAGTATATCTTGTACACAAGATGTAAAAAGAATAGCAATATATAAAGCATAAATACTAATGGATTCTGCATGTAAACGTTTATCATGATAACTTATTACAAACCATAGCTAAAGATAAACATTCATAACATTTAAAATAAATGAACTTAGCTTTGGTAGGACTGATCTCAGTCAACAGGAATCCCTCAGTATGTTCTGATCCAGGAATAATGTATGGAAAATCTTGCAATATGTAATAGAAAAAATATTATTTATGCTTACCTGATAAATTTATTTCTCTTGTAGTGTATCCAGTCCACGGATCATCCATTACTTATGGGATATTCTCCTTCCCAACAGGAAGTTGCAAGAGTTCACCCATAGCAGAGCTGCTACATAGCTCCTCCCCTAACTGTCATATCCAGTCATTCGACCGAAAACATACAGAGAAAGGAAAAACCATAGTGTGCAGTGGTGACTATAGTTTAAATGAAAAAATTACCTGCCTTAAAATGACAGGGCGGGCCGTGGACTGGATACACTACAAGAGAAATAAATTTATCAGGTAAGCATAAATTATGTTTTCTCTTGTTAAGTGTATCCAGTCCACGGATCATCCATTACTTATGGGATACCAATACCAAAGCTAAAGTACACGGATGAAGGGAGGGACAAGGCAGGTACTTAAACGGAAGAGACCACTGCCTGAAAAAAATCCTTTCTCCCAAAAATAGCCTCCAAAGAAGCAAAGTATAAAGTGCAGACCAAGACGCCGTCTTGTAAATCTGTTCAACAGAAGCCTCATTTAAAAAAGGACCAAGTGAAAGCCACAGCTCTAGTAGAATGAGCTGTAATCCCTTCAGGAGGCTGCTGTCCAGCAGTCTCCTAAGCGAAACAAGTTATGCTTTTAACCAAAAAGAAAGAAAGAGGTTGCTGAAGTCTTTTGACCTCTCCTCTGTCCAGAGTAGACAACAAACCAAGTAAATGTTTGATGAAATTCTGAAGTAGCTTGTAAGTAAAATTTTAAAGCACGAACCACGTCCAAATTGTGTAAAAGACGTTCCATCTTTAAAGAAGGATTAGAATACAAGAATGGAACAACACTCTCTTGAGTGATAATCTTGTTGGATACCACCTTAGGTAAAAAACCCAGTTTGATACACAGGACTACCATATCCGTACGGAGGACCAGATAAGGAGAATCACATTGTGAAGCAGATAACTCGGAGACTCTACAAGCCGAGGAAATATCTACCAAAAAGGAACTTTCCAGGATAAAAAGTTTGATATCTATAGAATGAAAAGGTCCACACCGAACTCCTTGAAGAACCTTTATAATCAGGTTTAAGCTCCATGGCGGAGCAATAGGTTTAGACACAGGCTTGTTTCTAACCAAAGCCTGACAAAATGCCTGAACGTCTGGAGAATCTGCCAGTCGCTTGTGCAAAAGAATAGACAGAGTAGGAATCTGTCATTTTAAGGAACTAGCTGACAACCCTTTTCTCAAAATCATCTTGGAGAAAAGATAGTATCCTGGGAATCCGGACTTTACTCCATGAGTAACCCTTGGATTCATATCAATAAGATATTTATGCTATATCTATGTTAAATTTTGCTAGTGACAGGCTTTCATGCCTGTATTAAAGTATCAATGACTGACTCGGAGAAGCCATGCTTCGATAACATCAAGCGTTCAGTCTCCAGGCAGTCCATCTCAGAGAAGTTTAATTTAGATGGTTGAAAGGACCCTGAGGTAGAGGGTCCTGTATCAGAAGCAGAGACCATGATGGAAAGAATGACATGTCCACCAGATCTGCATACCAAGTCCAGCGTGGCCACGCAGGCGCTGTTAAAAACACCAAAGCAGTCTCCTGCTTGATCTTGTGCAAAAGACCTCCGGAGGGAATTCCCCACTTCCCCAGGAGAAAAGTCTGACGATTTAGAAAATCCACCTCCCAGTTCTCAACACCTGGGATATGGACAGCTGATAGACAAGAGAGAGTCTCTGTCCAGTGAATTATTTAAAGATTTCTAACATCGCTAGGGAACTTCTGTTCCCCCTTGATGGTTGATGTAAGCCACAGTCGTGATATTGTCCGACTGAATCTGATGTACCTCAGAGTTGCTAACTGAGGCCAAGCCTGAAGAGTATGGAATATCGCTCCCAATTCCAGAATATTTATTAGAAGGAGGGCCTCCTCCTGAGTCCACTATCCCTGAATCTTCAGGGAGTCCCAGACTGTATCCCAACCTAAAAGGTTGGCATCTGTTGTAACAACTGTCCCATCTGACCTGTGGAAGGTCATACCCTTGGACAGATGGACCCGAGATAGTCACCAGAAAAGAGAATCTCTGGCCTCTTGGTGCAGATTTAAGAAGGGGACAAATCTGTGTAATCCCCGTTCCATTGACTGAGCATGCATAGTTGCAGCAGTCTGAAATGTAGGCGTGCAAACAGTACTATGTCCCTTGCCGCTACCATTAGGCCAATTACATTCATGTACCGAGCCACCGAAGAGCGCGGATGGAATGAAGAACACGGCAGTAATTTAGAAGCTTTGACAACCTGGACTCCGTCAGGTAAATTTTCATTTCTGCAGAATCTATCAGAGTCCCTAGGAAGGAAACCCTTGAGATTGGGGATAGAGAACTCCTTCCTTGTTCACTTTCCACCCCTGCGATCTCAGAAATGCCAGTATTACATCCGTATGAGAATTGGCAATTTGAATTTCGACGCCTAAATAAGGGCCACTTCCAAAGATTCTTGGGGCTGTAGTTAACCCAAAGGAAAGAGCAACAAACTGGTAATGCCTGTCTAGAAAGGCAAACCTGAAAAAACGATAGTGATCCTTAAACATCGTTATGTGAGGATAAGTATCCTTCAAATCCAATGTAGTCCTCTATTGACTCTCCTGGATCCTAGTTAAGATGGTACGAATAGTTACCATCTTAAATGATGGAATTCTAAGGAATTTTCTTAAGATCTTTAAATCCAAAATAGGTCTGAAGGTTCCCTCTCCTTGGGAACCACAAACAGATTTGAGAAAAACTCTGACCCTGTTCTTGTCTTGGAACTGGATGGGTCTCGTACACAATGTAAGAATGCCTCTTTCTTTATCTGGCGTGCAGATAATTGTGAAAGGTAAAATTTCCCCTATTTCGGAGGGGAAGCTTTGAAATCCAGAAGACATCTCTGGGATATAATTTCCAATGCCCAGGAATCCTGGGCATCTCTTGCCCACGCCTGGGCGAAAAAAGAAACTCTGCCCCCTACAGGATCCGTTACCGGATAGGGGACCTTTCCTTCATGCTGTCTAAGATGCAGCCGCAGCAGGCTCCTTGGCCTGCTTATCTTTGTTCCAGGTCCGGTTGTCTCCAGACCGTCATGGACTGAGCAAAAGTACCCTCTTGATTTGCCTAAGAGGAAGTTGATGCCACACCTGCCTTGAAGTTTCGAAAGGCACGAAAATTAGACTGTTTTGGCCCTTGATTTGGACCTGTCCTGAGGAAGGGCAAGACCTTTTCCTCCAGTGATAAAGGATCTGTCCCCTGAAGGGCAGTTAAGTAGCTTATTTATTAAAGTCACAACAGCTGACCATGAGATAAGCCATAGCACTCTGTGCGCCAGTATAGTAAAAACAGAATTCTTAGCCGTTAGTTTAGTCAAATGAACAAAGGCATCAGAAACAAAGGAATTGGCTAGCTTAAGTGCTCTTAGCTTGACAAGTATATTCATCCAATGGAGTCGCTACCTGTAAAGCCTCATCCAGAGACTCCAACCAGAACGCCGCAGCAGCAGTGACAGGAGCAATGCATGCAAGGGCTGCAGGATAAAACCTTGTTGAATAAACATTTTCCTAAGGTAACCCTCTAATTTTTAATCCATTGGATCTAAAAAAGCACAACTGTCCTCGACAGGGATAGTGGTACGCTTAGCTAGAGTAGAAACTCTTCTCTCCACCTTAGGGACCGTCTGCCATAAGTCCCGTGTGGTGGCATCTGTTAGAAACATTTTTCTAAAAATAGGAGGGGAAGAGAACGGCACACCTGGTCTATCCCATTCCTTATTAATAATTTCTGTAAACCTCTTTAGGTATTGGAAAAAACATCAGTACATATTCAGTCTACACAATTTCTCTAGCACTGTGATTGTAACACAGTCATTCAGAGCTGCTAAAACCTCCCTGAGTAACAAGTGGAGGATCTTAAGCATAAATTTTAAATGTAGAAATATCGGAATCAGGTTAAATCATCTCCCCTGAGTCAAAAATATCACCCACAGACTGAAGCTCCCCTCAGCTTCTGCATATTGTGAGGCAGTATCAGACATGGTTCTTGACGCATCTGTATGCTCTGTATCTACCCCCAGAGCCATCTCGCTTTCCTTTAATTTCAGGTAGTCTGACTAATACCGCTGCCAGAGTATTATTCATAACTTTCGCCATGTCTTGTAAAATAAACGCTATAAGCGCCCTTGATGTACTAGGCGCCATTTGAGCGTGAGTCCCTGAAGCGGGAGTCGAAGAGTCTGACATGTGGGGAGAGTTAGTCGGCATAACTTCCCCCTCGACAGAATCCTCTGGTGATAATGTTTTTAAAGACAAAAAATGATCTTTATTGCTTAACATGAAATCAGTACATCTGGTACACATTCTAAGATGGGGTTCCACCATGGCTTTTAAACATAATGAACAAAGAGCTTCCTCTATGTCAGACATGTTAGTACAGACTAATAATGAGACTAGTAAGCTTGGAAAACACTTTAAATCAAGTTAACAAACAAATATAAAAAACGTTACTGTGCCTTTAAGAGAAACAAATTTTGTCAAAATTTGAAAAACAGTGAAAAAAGGCAGTAAATCAAACAAAATTTTTACAGTATATGTAATAAGTTAACAGAGCATTGCACCCACTTGCAAATGGATGATTAACCCCTTAATGCAAAAAAAACAGATAAAAAAAACGACAGACGTTTTTTAACAGACACAACAAAACTGCCACAGCTGAGCTGTGGATTACCTTCCCTATAAACGATTTTGGAAGTCTTTTTAGCCCTTTAGAGATGTCCTGTAGTGTTCATGGGACTACTGAGGGAATCTGGATGATTCATTTTATAATTTTAACTGTGCAAAAAAGCGCTAAATTAGGCCCCTACCACTCATATTACAACAGTGGAAAGCCTGAGGAAACTGTTTCTAAGCCAAATTTAAGCCAGCCATGTGGAAAAAACTAGGCCCCAATAAGTTTTATCACCAAACATATTTAAAAAACGATTAAACATGCCAGCAAACGTTTTAAAAACACATTTTTTAAGAGTATGCATCTCTATTAATAAGCCTGATACCAGTCGCTCTCACTGCATTTAAGGCTTTACTTACATTACTTCGGTATCCGCAGCATTTTCTAGCAAATTCCATCCCTAGAAAAATATTTTAACTGCACATACCTTATTGCAGGAAACCCTGCACGCCATTCCCCCTCTGAAGTACCTCACTCCTCAGAATATGTGAGAACAGCAAATGGATCTTAGTTACTTCTGCTAAGATCATAGAAAACGCAGGCAGATTCTTCTTCCAAATACTGCCTGAGATAAACAGCACACTCCGGTGCCATTTAAAAATAACAAACTTTTGATTGAAGAAATAAACTAAGTATAAAACACCACAGTCCTCTCACGACCTCCATCTATGTTGAGGGTTGCAAGAGAATGACTGGATATGACAGTTAGGGGAGGAGCTATGTAGCAGCCCTGCTATGGTGAACTCTTGCAACTTCCTGTTGGGAAGGAGAATATCCCATAAGTAATGGATGATCCGTGGACTGGATACACTTAACAAGAGAAAAACAACATATAAAGCAAAATTTATCAAATTCCTTAAATGACAGTTTCAGGAATGGGAAAAAATGCAAAACAAACAAGCCTCTAGCAACCAGAAGCAGCAAAAAAGTGAGACTTAAATAATGTGAGAAAAAGTGAAACAAGTATGACGCCCACATTTTTGGTGCCAAGTATGACACCCACATTATTGGCGCCAAACATCCTCTGATGCTGAAAACGGCGCCCACATCTTTTGGCGCAAAAAAACGTCTGAACACACATGCGTCAAAAAAACATAATTTATGTAAGAACTTACCTGATAAATTCAATTCTTTCATATTAGCAAGAGTCCATGAGCTAGTGACGTATGGGATATACATTCCTACCAGGAGGGGCAAAAGTTTCCCAAACCTCAAAATGCCTATAAATACACCCCTCACCACACCCACAAATCAGTTTAACGAATAGCCAAGAAGTGGGGTTATAAGAAAAAAGTGCGAAAGCATAAAAAACAAGGAATTGGAATAATTGTGCTTTATACAAAAAAATCATAACCACCACAAAAAAGGGTGGGCCTCATGGACTCTTGCTAATATGAAAGAAATGAATTTATCAGGTAAGTTCTTACATAAATTATGATTTCTTTCATGTAATTAGCAAGATTTGGATCTTCCGCGCAAGAGTCACTAGAGAGGGAGGGATAAAATAAAGACAGCCAATTCCACTGAAAGATAATCCACACCCAAAATAAAGTTTAAATCTTATAATGAAGAAAACTGAAATTATAAGCAGAAGAATCAAACTGAAACAGCTGCCTGAAGTATTTTTCTACCAAAAACTGCTTCAGAAGAAGAATACACATCAAAATGGTAGAATTTAGTAAAAGTATGCAAAGAAGACCAAGTTGCTGCTTTGCGAATCTGATCAATCGAAGCTTCATTCCTAAATGCCCAGGAAGTAGAAACTGACCTAGTAGAATGAGCTGTAATCCTTTGAGGCGGAGATTTACCCGACTCGACATAAGCATGATGAATTAAAGATTTCAACCAAGATGCCAAAGAAATGGCAGAGGCCTTCTGACCTTTCCTAGAACCGGAAAAGATAACAAATAGACTAGAAGTCTTTCGGAAATTCTTAGTAGCTTCAACATAATATTTCAAAGCTCTAACTACATCCAAAGAATGCAATGATCTCTCCTTAAAATTCTTAGGATTAGGACATAATAAAGGAACCACAATTTCTCTACTAATGTTGTTAGAATTCACAACCTTAGATAAAAATTTAAAAGAAGTTCGCAACACCGCCTTATCCTGATGGAAAATCAGAAAAGGAGATTCACAAGAAAGAGCAGATAATTCAGAAACTCTTCTAGCAGAAGAGATGGCCAAAAGAAAACAAAACTTTCCAAGAAAGTAATTTAATGTCCAGTGAATGCATAGGTTCAAACGGAAGAGCTTGAAGAGCCCCCAGAACCAAATTCAAACTCCAAGGAGGAGAAATTGACTTAATGACAGGTTTTATACGAACCAAAGCTTGTACAAAACAATGAATATCAGGAAGAATAGCAATCCTTCTGTGAAAAAGAACAGAAAGAGCAGAGATTTGTCCTTTCAAAGAACTTGCAGACAAACCTTTATCCAAACCATCCTGAAGAAACTGAAAAATTCTCGGAATTCTAAAAGAATGCCAGGAAAAATGATGTGAAAGACACCAAGAAATGTAAGCCTTCCAGACTCGATAATATATCTTCCTAGATACAGATCTACGAGCCTGTAACATAGTATTAATGACAGAGTCAGAGAAACCTCTTTGACCAAGAATCAAGCGTTCAATCTCCATACCTTTAAATTTAAGGATTTGAGATCCTGATGGTAAAAAGGACCTTGTGACAGAAGGACTGGTCTTAACGGAAGAGTCCATGGTTGGCAAGAAGCCATGCGGACAAGATCCGTATACCAAAACCTGTGAGACCATGCTGGAGCCACCAGCAGAAAAAACGAGCATTCCTTCAGAATCTTGGAGATTACTCTTGGAAGAAGAACTAGAGGCAGAAAGATATAGGCAGGATGATACTTCCAAGGAAGTGACAATGCATCCACTGCTTCCGCCTGAGGATCCCTGGATCTGGAGAGATACCTGGGAAGTTTCTTGTTTAGATGAGAAGCCATCAGATCTATTTCTGGAAGTCCCCACATTTGAACAATCTGAAGAAACACCTCTGGGTGAAGAGACCATTCGCCCGGATGTAACGTTTGGCGACTGAGATAATCCGCTTTCCAATTGTCAATAGCTGGGATATGAACCGCAGAGATTAGACAGGAGCTGGATTCCGCCCATACCAGTATTCGAGATACTTCTTTCATAGCCAGAGGACTGTGAGTCCCTCCTTGATGATTGACATATGCCACAGTTGTGACATTGTCTGTCTGAAAACAAATGAACGATTCTCTCTTTAGAAGAGGCCATGACTGAAGAGCTTCTGAAAATTGCACGGAGTTCCAAAATATTGATTGGTAATCTCACCTCCTGAGATTTCCCAAACCCCTTGTGCTGTCAGAAACCCCCATACAGCTCCCCAACCTGTCAGACTTGCACCTGTTGAGATCACAGTCCAGGTTGGAAGAAAAAAAGAAGCCCCCTGAACTAAATGATGGTGGTCTGTACCACGTCAGAGGGTGTCGAACAATCAGTTTTAAAGATATTAAATGAGATATCTTTGTATAATCCTGGCA
The DNA here is from genome assembly GCF_027579735.1 of Bombina bombina. Classification (NCBI taxonomy): domain Eukaryota; kingdom Metazoa; phylum Chordata; class Amphibia; order Anura; family Bombinatoridae; genus Bombina; species Bombina bombina. The sequence goes on from NC_069504.1 coordinate 603,945,038, forward strand.
CCACTGGTTCAGCATACAGAGCTAAAGAGGTTGCATGTGAAAATGAGCAAAGGGGAACACGTCCAATGCAGCTGTAAAGATCATGTTTGTGTATAACCTTTAAACTAATTTCCTCTTATCCAGGTAATTATGTCAGAAAGAAGAAATAAATAAGTTTTTGTATCACTAGGTAAAGCAAACGAGGTTTGCAGTTTCCCTTAGTGAAATTTAGTTTTAGCCTCAGATAGAGTTCACGTTATACAAACTGAGTTATATAACAAAACCCCAGGAGGCGTAATAAACCTTAAGGTGAATACGGTAAATAAAGTTGTAGGGTAGCGTACAAAAATGACCTAACTAAATACTATCTACATGTGGAAGAAATATTTGGCATAAGCGTAACAAAGAAAGTGTGATAATGTGTTTAAAGTATTGGTACAATCTGACCTGATACCGGTAGTTGTTTGGGAGAGGAGCCGGAGAGCTGCAGCGATGACGCGTCAGGTGACACGTCAGTGAAAGGTTCAAGATGAGCTCGGAGCGCTCTGGCGGATGATTAACTTCCACTGCGGTGGAACAAAGTTGCTTTCCAGATGTAGGTATTTGTTAATACAACGAATAGGTAGGAAATCCGGAGACAAGATTTAAGGGCAGGATGCTTGAGCAGCTTGTAAGGTAGTGGCAAACTCAATTAACCAGCAAAGGTAGCTGGTGAACAGCGTGTTTAAATAAGCCAAAACAGGAAGAGGAAGGATCCAATAACTGTCACAGGGAGTTAACCCTTACAGAGCCCCCCACTTAAAGAACCACAGCGAGGTTCAGGGTCTAGGCCTATCAGGATTACGTCGGTGGAATAAGGACACCAATCTAGGAGCAGATAAATTGGAGGCAGGTTCCCATGTGTCATCCTGATGACCGTAGCCTTTCCAATGCACCAGGTAATAGAGTACCCCATGCCTATAACGAGAGTCCAAAATGCTATGAACTTCATACTGTTCGTCCGGATCCACAGTATCAGCTGGAAACGGTGAAGCTGAATCAATAGGAGGGGTATTACAGGGTTTAATCAAGGAGACGTGGAAGGTTGGATGGATCTTGAATGAGGTAGGGAGCTGCAAGGTAACAGTGACTGGACTGGGTACTTGTAAGATACGGTATGGTCCGATGAACAACTTACCCAATTTCTTACACGGGTAGGAAATTCTTAAGTTCTTAGTGGACAACCAAACGAATTGTCCCACAGAGTAAGTGGGGTAAGGCCGATGACGTAAATCATAGTATCGACATTGGGATGCTTGAGCCTGAAGTATGTTGTCATGTACGACAGTAAGAGTGGCAGCTATGTTATTTACGAGATCATTCACCTCAGGACTTGGAGTCTCCATTCTGGGCATGAGAGAAAATGAAGGATGCATCCCATAATTCACGTAAAAAGGACTAAATCCAGTTGTAGAACTTTGATGGTTGTTATAAAAAAACTCAGCTAGCGGCAAATAGGCAGCCCAGGAATCCTGTTGCTGTGAGCAGTAGCAGCGTAGGTACTGCTCTAGCCACTGGTTCACCCTCTCCGTCTGCCCATTCGTTTGGGGATGGTATGAAGTGCTGAGTTTGCGTTCAATGTGAAGTGCATCACAAAGATTTTTCCAGAATCTGGACGTAAACCGAGTACCGCGATCACTTACGAAAACCTTGGGTATGCCATGCAAACGAATGACATTCTGGATAACTAGATCACAAGTCTGTTTTGATGTGGGCAATGCAGAGACGGGGATGAAATGTGCCATCTTAGAGAGCAGGTCCACAACTACGAAGATAACAGTATAACCATTTGACAGAGGGAGATCCACAATAAAGTCCATGGATACTACTTCCCAAGATCTGTGAGGGATAGGCAGGGGTTGTAGGAGTCCCATCGGAAGTTGTTTGGAATGTTTGGAGGTGGCACAAACAGTACATTGAGACAAAAAATCTTTTAAGTCGATAAGCATAGTAGGCCACCAATATGATCTCCTGAGGAGTTCGGTAGTTTTAACTTTTCCCATGTGTCCAGCTAGGGGAGAATCATGTACTGACTTGAGTATCACTGGTCGTAAGGTAGGAGGTACATATAACTTATCTTCCTTGTACAATAAGCCATCTGAACCTGTGGAGAGATCTGGTAGAGGGAGTGAAGTATCAGTTTGCAGGGCATCTTTGAAGTCTTGATTGGAATCAGTCAGCAAGCCCAGGATACAATGTTTAGGAATTATTGTTGAAGGTAAATTTTCCGTGTTAATCTTTTGTCCTTGTCTAGAAAGAGCATCTGCCTTCCCATTTTTCGATCCGGGTCTGTAAGTGATGACAAATTGAAATCTTGAGAAATATAAACTCCATCGAAGTTGTCTGGAGGATAAAGTACGATTTGTTTGTAAATATTGAAGATTTTTGTGGTCCGTATATATAACTGTAGGGTAAGTGGACCCTTCCAATAAATGCCTCCACTGATCGAAGGATGATTTAATGGCGAGTAATTCCTTTTCTCCCACTGGATAGTTTAATTCAGCTGGTTGCATCAATCTGGAGAAATAGGCCACTGGATGAAGAGGTTCCTTAAATGACTTCCTCCAGCGATAGCAAAATCGGAAGCATCAACCTCTAATATGAACTGTTTATCCAAATCGGGATATTGTAGAATAGGTGCCGTGGTAAATTTTGTTTTTAAAAGGTCGAATACAGTTTGAGTCTGGTTGGTCCATTTGAAAGGATGATCCAACTTGGTGAGTTCAGTTAAGGGTTTGGTTATGGATGCGAAACCAGGGATAAATTTTCGATAAAAGTTGGAGAACCCTAGAAATCGTTGTACGTCTTTTTTAGTGCGGGGAATTGGCCAATTGAGAATTGCTTCTTTTACATCTTTATGCCGGATGGGGATATCTGGTATCCTAGAAAGGATATATCATTAGACTCAAAAGTACACTTTTCGAGTTTAGCATACAAATTGTTTTTTCTTAATCTGGTTAAAACCTCTTTTACATGCAGTCGATGTTGCTCAAGATTTTGAGAATAGATCAAAATGTCGTCTAAGTAGACTACAATGTAAACATCCAACACATCCCTGAATAGATCATTGATGAGGCACTGAAATGTTGCTGGAGCATTACAGAGTCCGAATGGCATCACTGTATATTCAAATAGCCCATATCGGGTTCTAAATGCAGTGAGCCATTCGTCTCCAGCCCTCATTCGTATTAGATTATAGGCTCCACGAAGATCTAACTTAGTGAAAACCGTGGCACCCCTTAATCTTTCAATCAACTCAGGAATGAGTGGTAATGGGTATTTATTCTTTCGAGTACGCTTATTAAGTTCTCTGTAGTCGATGATGGGTCTTAAAGAACCATCCTTATTTGTTACGAAAAATATACCTGCGCCTGCGGGGGAGGTACTAGGTCTTATGAAACCCTTTTTTAGGTTTTCATCTATGTAATTCTTAAGATGTTCCAATTCTGGTTTGGAGAGTGGGTATATATGCCCAAAAGGGATGGAAGCCCCTGGGAGTAAGTCAATAGGGCAATCATAAGCCCTATGGGGTGGTAATGTTTCTGCATCTTTTTTATTAAATACATCAGAGAATTCAGAATATTGTGACGGTAAATTGGAATCTTCCATATGCATTGTACACATTTCATTTTTGATTTCAGAGTATTTGGGAATGAGAGAGTAGAGTTAGCCCAATTTATATGGGGTTTGTGTGTGTACAACCAATTAATACCTAGTATAATATGGAACATGGGTGAAGAAATTACATCAAAGGAGATAGTGTCAGAAACCTGTGGGTTAAAGATTACCTGTAAAGGAATGGTTTCATGAATGACCGGTCCTGATGAGAGTAGAGTGCCATCAATAACCTTAACAGAGACAGGTGTATGCTTATTCAAAACAGGAATTTTATTTTTTGTGACAAAATCTTGGTCAACAAAATGTTTACATGCACCAGTATCCACGATAGCTTCAGTGGTGATCTTGTGTTGATCCCACTGCAAAATAAGAGGAATAGTGATGTAAGTAGTGTTATTAGATTTTGTTAACAGGTTAACAGATGTTTTTTTTATCGTACCCTTCTTGTTCTTTGATAGGACTGGACAGTCCTTAACGTCATGGGTAGGACAGGCACAGTACATACATAAACTTAATTGTTTCCTTCTGGATTTCTCTTGAGATGACAAGGGACCTTTAAGGATTGCTATATCCATAGGTTGAGGTGCATCTCGTGTCTGATAGGAGGTGGTAGGGAGGTAGCCTCTGGAGGAACTAGCCCTTTCAATTCTCCTTTCCCTAAGGCGTCTATCGATACTGATAGTCAAGGCAAAGAAATCTTCTAATGAAGTAGGGATTCCTATGCGTGACAGTTCATCTTTAATTTCTTCAGAAAGTCCTAATCTGAACTGAGTTTTTAATGAGACTTCATTCCATTCTGAGTCTCTGGCGTAGATTTTAAATTGAATAATGTAAGTTTCTACTTGATTCTTTTTCTGCTTGAGAGAGCGTAAGGCATTTTCTGCCGATATCTGCCTGTAAGGATCATCGTATAAAGCAGACATTTGGGTAAAGAAGGCAGTAAGAGAACCCAAAACAGAATCCTGAGACTCATAAAAAGTATCAGCCCAAGCCCTTGGCTCTCCTCTGAGATAGGAAATTACCGTAAGAACTCTAGATCTTTCAGAAGGATAGGTTCTGGGCTTCATTTCAAACATTAACATACATGAATTTTTAAATTCCCTAAATTGGGAACGATCTCCAGAAAAATTTTCTGGGGGTGAGACTAAAGGCTCAGGGTGAGTTTCTGCAGTTGGGGGTTTAGGGGCAAGTACTTCCCTTAAACAGGCTTTCAGGGTCTGATTTTCAACCTGCAGCTCATGAAATGAATTAGACAAAGAGTCCATCCTGTCATTGAGTGCTTGTATTCTGTTACACATTGTTTCCTGATCCATAATTGTTATATACGAGGAAAATCTATAGGAACAAAAACATAATTTATGCTTACCTGATAAATTCCTTTCTTCTGTTGTGTGATCAGTCCACGGGTCATCATTACTTCTGGGATATAACTCCTCCCCAACAGGAAATGCAAGAGGATTCACCCAGCAGAGCTGCATATAGCTCCTCCCCTCTACGTCAGTCCCAGTCATTCGACCAAGAATCAACGAGAAAGGAGTAACCAAGGGTGAAGTGGTGACTGGAGTATAATTTAAAAGATATCTACCTGCCTTAAAACAGGGCGGGCCGTGGACTGATCACACAACAGAAGAAAGGAATTTATCAGGTAAGCATAAATTATGTTTTCTTCTGTTATGTGTGATCAGTCCACGGGTCATCATTACTTCTGGGATACCAATACCAAAGCAAAAGTACACGGATGACGGGAGGGATAGGCAGGCTCATTATATAGAAGGAACCACTGCCTGAAGAACCTTTCTCCCAAAAATAGCCTCCGAAGAAGCAAAAGTGTCAAATTTGTAAAATTTGGAAAAAGTATGAAGCGAAGACCAAGTTGCAGCCTTGCAAATCTGTTCAACAGAGGCCTCATTCTTAAAGGCCCAAGTGGAAGCCACAGCTCTAGTGGAGTGAGCTGTAATTCTTTCAGGAGGCTGCTGCCCAGCAGTCTCATAGGCTAAACGTATTATGCTACGAAGCCAAAAAGAGAGAGAGGTAGCAGAAGCTTTTTGACCTCTCCTCTGTCCAGAGTAAACGATAAACAAGGAAGAAGTTTGGCGAAAATCTTTAGTTGCCTGCAAGTAGAACTTGAGGGCACGAACTACATCCAGATTGTGTAGAAGACGTTCCTTCTTTGAAGAAGGATTTGGACACAAGGATGGTACAACAATCTCTTGATTGATGTTCCTGTTAGTGACTACCTTAGGTAAGAACCCAGGTTTAGTACGCAGAACTACCTTGTCTGAGTGAAAAATCAGATAAGGGGAATCACAATGTAAGGCTGATAACTCAGAGACTCTTCGAGCCGAGGAAATAGCCATTAAAAACAGAACTTTCCAAGATAACATTTTTATATCAATGGAATGAAGGGGTTCAAACGGAACACCCTGTAAAACGTTAAGAACTAAGTTTAAACTCCATGGTGGAGCAACAGCTTTAAATACAGGCTTGATCCTAGCTAAAGCCTGACAAAAGGACTGGACGTCTGGATTTTCTGACAGACGTCTGTGTAACAAGATGGACAGAGCTGAAATCTGTCCCTTTAATGAACTAGCTGATAAACCCTTTTCTAAACCTTCTTGTAGAAAGGACAATATCCTAGCGATCCTAACCTTACTCCAGGAGTAACCTTTGGATTCGCACCAGTATAGGTATTTCCGCCATATTTTATGGTAAATCCTTCTGGTAACAGGCTTCCTAGCCTGAATCAGGGTATCAATAACCGACTCAGAAAAACCACGTTTTGATAAAATCAAGCGTTCAATTTCCAAGCAGTCAGCTTCAGAGAAGTTAGATTTTGATGTTTGAATGGACCCTGTATCAGAAGGTCCTGTCTTAGAGGTAGAGACCAAGGCGGACAGGATGACATGTCCACCAGATCTGCATACCAAGTCCTGCGTGGCCATGCAGGTGCTATTAGAATTACTGATGCTCTCTCCTGTTTGATTTTGGCAATCAATCGAGGAAGCAGCGGGAAGGGTGGAAACACATAAGCCATCCTGAAGTTCCAAGGTGCTGTCAAAGCATCTATCAGAACTGCTCCCGGATCCCTGGATCTGGACCCGTAGCGATGAAGTTTGGCGTTCTGGCGAGACGCCATGAGATCTATCTCTGGTTTGCCCCAACGTCGAAGTATTTGGGCAAAGATCTCCGGATGAAGTTCCCACTCCCCCGGATGAAAAGTCTGGCGACTCAAGAAATCCGCCTCCCAGTTCTCCACTCCCGGGATGTGGATTGCTGACAGGTGGCAAGAGTGAGACTCTGCCCAGCGAATTATCTTTGATACTTCCATCATTGCTAGGGAGCTTCTTGTCCCTCCCTGATGGTTGATGTAAGCTACAGTCGTGATGTTGTCCGACTGAAACCTGATGAACCCCCGAGTTGTTAACTGGGGCCAAGCCAGAAGGGCATTGAGAACTGCTCTCAATTCCAGAATGTTTATTGGAAGGAGACTCTCCTCCTGATTCCATAGTCCCTGAGCCTTCAGAGAATTCCAGACAGCGCCCCAACCTAGTAGGCTGGCGTCTGTTGTTACAATTGTCCAGTCTGGCCTGCTGAATGGCATCCCCCTGGACAGGTGTGGCCGATGAAGCCACCATAGAAGAGAATTTCTGGTCTCTTGATTCAGATTCAGAGTAGGGGACAAATCTGAGTAATCCCCATTCCACTGACTTAGCATGCATAATTGCAGCGGTCTGAGGTGTAGACGTGCAAAAGGTACTATGTCCATTGCCGCTACCATTAAGCCGATCACCTCCATGCATTGAGCTACTGACGGGTGTTGAATGGAATGAAGGACGCGGCATGCATTTTGAAGCTTTGTTAACCTGTCTTCTGTCAGGTAAATCTTCATTTCTACAGAATCTATAAGAGTCCCCAAGAATGGAACTCTTGTGAGAGGAAAAAGAGAACTCTTCTTTTCGTTCACCTTCCATCCATGCGACCTTAGAAATGCCAGAACTAACTCTGTATGAGACTTGGTAGTTTGAAAGCTTGAAGCTTGTATTAGAATGTCGTCTAGGTACGGAGCTACCGAAATCCCTCGCGGTCTTAGTACCGCTAGAAGGGCACCCAGAACCTTTGTGAAGATTCTTGGAGCCGTAGCCAGTCCGAATGGAAGAGCTACAAACTGGTAGTGCCTGTCTAAGAAGGCAAACCTTAGGTACCGGTGATGATCTTTGTGGATCGGTATGTGAAGGTAAGCATCCTTTAAATCCACTGTGGTCATGTACTGACCCTCTTGGATCATGGGTAAGATTGTCCGAATAGTTTCCATTTTGAACGATGGAACTCTTAGGAATTTGTTTAGAATCTTTAAATCTAAGATTGGCCTGAAAGTTCCCTCTTTTTTGGGAACCACAAACAGGTTTGAGTAGAACCCTTGTCCTTGTTCCGACCGTGGAACCGGATGGATCACTCCCATTAATAACAGATCTTGTACGCAGCGTAGAAACGCTTCTTTCTTTATCTGGTTTGTTGACAACCTTGACAGATGAAATCTCCCTCTTGGGGGAGATAATTTGAAGTCTAGAAGGTATCCCTGAGATATGATCTCTAGAGCCCAGGGATCCTGAACATCTCTTGCCCAGGCCTGGGCAAAGAGAGAGAGTCTGCCCCCCACTAGATCCGGTCCCGGATCGGGGGCTCTCGGTTCATGCTGTCTTTGGGGCAGCAGCAGGTTTCCTGGCCTGCTTGCTCTTGTTCCAGGACTGGTTAGGCTTCCAGCCTTGCCTGTAACGAGCAACAGCTCCTTCCTGTTTTGGTGCAGTGGAGGTTGATGCTGCTCCTGTTTTGAAATTCCGAAAGGGACGAAAATTAGACTGTCTAGCCTTAGCTTTGGCTTTGTCTTGAGGTAGGGCGTGGCCCTTACCACCTGTAATGTCAGCGATAATTTCTTTCAAACCGGGCCCAAATAAAGACTGCCCCTTGAAAGGTATATTAAGTAATTTGGACTTAGAAGTCACATCAGCTGACCAGGATTTTAGCCACAGCGCCCTACGTGCCTGTATGGCGAATCCTGAGTTCTTAGCCGTGAGTTTAGTTAAATGTACTACGGCCTCCGAAATGAAAGAATTAGCTAGTTTAAGGACTCTAAGCCTGTCCGTAATGTCGTCTAGCGTAGATGAACTAAGGTTCTCTTCCAGCGACTCAATCCAAAATGCTGCCGCAGCCGTAATCGGCGCGATACATGCAAGGGGTTGTAATATAAAACCTTGTTGAACAAACATTTTCTTAAGGTAACCCTCTAACTTTTTATCCATTGGATCTGAAAAAGCACAGCTATCCTCCACCGGGATAGTGGTACGCTTAGCTAAAGTAGAAACTGCTCCCTCCACCTTGGGGACCGTCTGCCATAAGTCCCTAGTGGTGGCGTCTATTGGGAACATCTTTCTAAATATTGGAGGGGGTGAGAACGGCACACCGGGTCTATCCCACTCCTTAGTAACAATTTCAGTTAGTCTCTTAGGTATAGGAAAAACGTCAGTACTCGCCGGTACCGCAAAGTATTTATCCAACCTACACAGTTTCTCTGGTATTGCAACGGTGTTACAATCGTTAAGAGCTGCTAAGACCTCCCCTAGTAATACACGGAGGTTCTCCAATTTAAATTTAAAATTTGAAATATCTGAGTCCAATTTGTTTGGATCAGAACCGTCACCCACAGAATGAAGCTCTCCGTCCTCATGCTCTGCGAGCTGTGACGCAGTATCAGACATGGCCCTAGCATTGTCAGCGCACTCTGTTCTCACCCCAGAGTGATCACGCTTGCCTCTTAGTTCTGGTAATTTAGACAAAACTTCAGTCATAACAGTAGCCATATCTTGTAATGTTATCTGTAATGGCCGCCCAGATGTACTAGGCGCCATAATATCACGCACCTCCCGGGCGGGAGATGCAGGTACTGCCGCGTGAGGCGAGTTAGTCGGCATAACTCTCCCCTCGCTGTTTGGTGAAATTTGTTCACATTGTACAGATTGACTTTTATTTAAAGTAGCATCAATACAGTTAGTACATAAATTTCTATTTGGCTCCACCTTGGCATTGGAACAAATGACACAGATATCTTCCTCTGAGTCAGACATGTTTAACACACTAGCAAAAAACTTACAACTTGGTTATAATCTTTTTTAGCAAAAAAATACTGTGCCTCAAAGAGGTATTAAACGATTAAATAACAGTTGAAATAATGAACTGAAAAACAGTTATAGCATCAAACTTTAAAACAACACAACTCTTAGCAAAGGTTTGTTCCCATTAGTAAAATAACAATAATTAAATTTGACATAAAAAGTACAAAGCAACGTTTTTATGCACAGTCACTATAAGAATTCTCACAGCTCTGCTGAGAGAAGTTACCTCCCTTCAAGGAAGTTTGAAGACCCCTGAGATCTGTCAGAGATGAACCGGATCATGCAGGAAAAATAAAAGTGACTGACTGGAATTTTTTGATGCGTAGTAAAGAGCGCCAAAAACGGCCCCTCCCTCTCCCACACAGCAGTGAAGAGAAACGAAACTGTCACAATTACAAGCAAAAAACTGCCAAGTGGAAAATAATGCCCAAATATCTATTCACACAGTACCTCAGCAATGTAAACGATTCTACATTCCAGCAAAAACGTTTAACATGATAAATAGTTATTAAAAGTATTAGTGACCTTTAGCAGAGTAGTTCCGGTGAAATACCATCCCCAGAATACTGAAGTGTATACATACATGTCATTTTAACGGTATGGCAGGATTTTCTCATCAATTCCATTCAGAAAATAAAAACTGCTACATACCTCAATGCAGATTCATCTGCCCGCTGTCCCCTGATCTGAAGCCTTTACCTCCCTCAGATGGCCGAGAACAGCAATATGATCTTAACTACTCCGGTTAAAATCATAGTAAAAAACTCTGGCAGATTCTTCCTCAAACTCTGCCAGAGAAGTAATAACACGCTCCGGTGCTATTGTAAAATAACAAACTTTTGATTGAAGTCATAAAAACTAAGTATAATCACCATAGTCCTCTCACACATCCTATCTAGTCGTTGGGTGCAAGAGAATGACTGGGACTGACGTAGAGGGGAGGAGCTATATGCAGCTCTGCTGGGTGAATCCTCTTGCATTTCCTGTTGGGGAGGAGTTATATCCCAGAAGTAATGATGACCCGTGGACTGATCACACATAACAGAAGAAATAAAGTTTTAAACTCTAATTCCTATCTTTTTGTGGCTGGTTAATTCTGTAAAGATCATGTTTGTGTATAACCTTTAAACTAATTTCCTCTTATCCAGGTAATTATGTCAGAAAGAAGAAATAAATAAGTTTTTGTATCACTAGGTAAAGCAAACGAGGTTTGCAGTTTCCCTTAGTGAAATTTAGTTTTAGTCTCAGATAGAGTTCACGTTATACAAACTGAGTTATATAACAAAACCCCAGGAGGCATAATAAACCTTAAGGTGAATACGGTAAATAACAAAGTTGTAGGGTAGCGTACAAAAATGACCTAACTAAATACTATCTACATGTGGAAGAAATATTTGGCATAAGCGTAACAAAGAAAGTGTGATAATGTGTTTAAAGTATTGGTACAATCTGACCTGATACCGGTAGTTGTTTGGGAGAGGAGCCGGAGAGCTGCAGCGATGAGTCAGCGTGCACGCTGTGAGACTCTGAAGCAGGGAGAGGAGCTGCGGGCTGCAGCTGATGACGCGTCAGGTGACACGTCAGTAAAAGGTTCAAGATGAGCTCGGAGCGCTCCGGCGGATGATTAACTTCCACTGCGGTGGAACAAAGTTGCTTTCCAGATGTAGGTATTTGTTAATACAACGAATAGGTAGGAAATCCGGAGACAAGATTTAAGGGCAGGATGCTTGAGCAGCTTGTAAGGTAGTGGCAAACTCAATTAACCAGCAAAGGTAGCTGGTGAACAGCGTGTTTAAATAAGCCAAAACAGGAAGAGGAAGGATCCAATAACTGTCACAGGGAGTTAACCCTTACAGCAGCAGTCATAAGAACC
>NC_069504.1:603956811-604116811 GCF_027579735.1 Bombina bombina
AACAACAGTCCTGTGTGGAAACAGCCATCGATTTTAGTAACGGTTGCTAAAATCATTTTCCTCTTACAAACAGAAATCTTCATCTCTTTTCTGTTTCAGAGTAAATAGTACATACCAGCACTATTTTAAAATAACAAACTCTTGATTGAAGAATAAAAACTACATTTAAACACCAAAAAACTCTAAGCCATCTCCGTGGAGATGTTGCCTGTACAACGGCAAAGAGAATGACTGGGGAAGGCGGAGCCTAGGAGGGATCATGTGACCAGCTTTGCTGGGCTCTTTGCCATTTCCTGTTGGGGAAGAGAATATCCCACAAGTAAGGATGACGCCGTGGACCGGACACACCTATGTTGGAGAAATAGATCCCGTAGAAGAAGACCATTGAATTCAAATAGGCAATACTCTCTTCACATCCCTCTGACATTCACTGCACTCTGAGAGGAAAACCGGGCTCCAGCCTGCTGCAAAGCACATATCAACGTAGAATCTAGCACAAACTTACTTCACCACCTCCATGGGAGGCAAAGTTTGTAAAACTGAATTGTGGGTGTGGTGAGGGGTGTATTTATAGGCATTTTAAGGTTTGGGAAACTTTGCCCCTCCTGGTAGGAATGTATATCCCATACGTCACTAGCTCATGGACTCTTGCTAATTACATGAAAGAAATACTGTATATATATATATATATATATATATATATTAAATTCATATCCATAGAATATTTTTTATAGTATCTATAATTATTTTTAATATTTCAATAATGCGCCTTAAGATAACTATGTTTTCATGTGCGCTAACCATCTCATTAGATCTACATTGCGAAACCTGAATTGTGTTACACAAATTTTAAATTCCAATGTTCTTCACATAGGGATGAGACAACTCACAGATTCGTTTCAAGGCCTGATCTAGTGACCACAGTTTATATTGAGGGAAACTCCAGGATCTGCAGAACAGACTAAGCAGAGCAAACATTCTTCCTATCACGCAATTTAGCAAGAATGGTCCAAACATGGAATGCCGTGAGGTAAGATAGCTGGAGTACAGTGATTTTTCAGCTTCCATTATAGGCATTAGCAGATGCTTCTCTCTCGTAAGCGTGACTATTTTATTTTCTAGCTGATATACATTGAATATAATGCAACATGTACTCCCCCCATATGTTTGCTTGTATCTTTCCATTATATCTAGGCCAATGAAATGGAGCTGCCTTGAATATGTATGTGATTATATCCAGTCTGATTGGACCATGATGAACTGTATAACTTTCATTACCCCTTACAGAATGTCTTTTTTTTTATAGAATCTTAGGTAGTTATATATGAATTGTTTTTTAAAGCTAGCTGTTTATTCTATACATCTGAGCAATGCTCTAGGTACATAAAATCAGGGTGCATGCCGATAACATACTGCGTAAGAGAAACTTGCAATATTCTACCGAAGAGCTATATACAGATTTGTTTCACATATTTTGTAAAATAACTGTTCATTTGAAGTAAGCTTATAGCAATATATTTATTTAACATGAGATTTAAAAAAAGCATTCTGCACATTTTAAAATTGTTTAAAATCTCCAAATATTTTATTGTTTAAAAAGATTGATAATCCCTTACCCATTCCCCAGTTTTGCATAACCAACACTGTTATATTAATATACTTTTAACCTCTGATTACCTTGTATCTAAGCCTCTTCTGACAGCCCTCTGATCACATGGCTATTTAATTATTATCTATTGACTTGCATTTTAGCCACAAAAGAAGGTTTAGAGTCTAGACACTGGTCTGAGGAGCAAAGGAAAGTAATGGCCTACTGACAAATTCACACTTCTCAAAGGTGTGAAAAAAGTATAAATTGTGAAGAAAGAGAGTCAGTGGCGCCACAGGCTAACTTTCCAAACAAACAAGTATTAATCGAAATAATATATCAAAAAAGTGTAAAAGTGAAAAAAGTGTAAAAAGCCAACGATAATATTTAATGGTCTTTATAAAATATATTATAAAAATTTTTATTTTTTTTTAAAATATATAAAATGAAACTCTGGATGCACAAATTATCAAGCAAACCGAAAACTACAGTTGATGATCTAATGGCTACAAACTAACATACCAATTGATGATATAGCAAACACTAAAAGATGGTATTTATAAAAAGCATAGATTATTTAATAACAATAATACAAACATAAACATACACCGGTGTATAAAAACCTCTTACAATAGTACAAATAGATGGACTAAGGTAGTAGCGGATCCATACACATTGTTGCGAATTCAACAAACTTATTTTGAATAATATTGCATCCATTCTTAGTCCATCTACATCACTATTTTTATATTTGTACTATTGTAAGAGGTTTTTATACACCGGTGTATGTTTATGTTTGTATTATTGTTATTAAATAATCTATGCTTTTTATAAATACCATCTTTTAGTGTTTGCTATATCATCAACTGGTATGTTAGTTTGTAGCCATTAGATCATCAACTGTAGTTTTCGGTTTGCTTGATAATTTGTGCATCCAGAGTTTCATTTTATTTATTTTTTTAAAATTTTAAATTTTTATAATATATTTTATAAAGACCATTAAATATTATCGTTGGATTTTTACACTTTTTTCACTTTTACACTTTGTCGATTAATACTTGTTTGTTTAGAAAGTTAGCCTGTGGCGCCACGGACTCTCTTTCTTCACAATTTGCATTTTAGCCAGTTAGTGCAGTGTCAGCAGCAACGCCACGGGAGTGAGCACGTTATCAATGTGCATGCTAAACCTATTCCTCCCCCCCGCCCCCACAGAAATCTGCACACTGTGGATCCTCTGCAACCTTATTCAAAAAATGTTCCCTAATGTCTTCCTCACACCTCACTATCTGCCCAATTTACCCTATCCCTTCACATCTAATACCTTCTCTGTCTTCTACCCTCACTCCAGCTCTTACTCACATATTCAACCGATCCCTTACTACTGGTTCATTTCCATCTTTCTTCAAACATGCAAAGGTCACCCCCATCCTCAAAAAACACTCCCTCTACCCCAATTCTCCTGCAAACTACCGCCCCATATCACTACTTCTGCTAGCTTCAAAAGTCCTTGAAAAACTAGTTTTCGATCACCTAACCCACTTCCTGTCCTCCAACTCATTGCTTGACCCCTTGCAATCTGGCTTCCGTCCACAACACTCAACTGAGACTGCCCTCACCAAGGTTACTAACGATCTTCTTTCTACTAAAAACAATGACCACTACTCTATACTTATCTTACTCGACCTGTCTGCTGCCTTTGACACTGTTGACCATCCCCTCCTATGGACTCTCAGCTCCCTTGGACTCTGTGACATTGCCCTCTCCTGGATCCACTCTTATCTCTCTAATAGGTCATTTTCTGTCTCCTTTGCTGGCGACTCCTCCTCTTCATTGCCTGTGTCTGTTGGAGTACCGCAAGGCTCTGTTCTAGGCCCTCTACTCTTCTCTATCTATACTTCCTCACTGAGTAAACTCATCAGTAGCTATGGCTTCAACCATCACCTCTATGCTGATGATACTCAGATCTACTTATCCACCCCTGCACTCTCTCCGTCTGTCCTTTCCCACATCAGTGACTGCTTATCTGGCATTTCTACCTGGATGGCCTCTCACCACCATGTCCAAGACTGAGTTTCTTCTAATCCCCCCCCATCTAATTATAGTCTAGTTTCTAACTTTTCTATCACTGTTGGTGACACCACTATTTCCCCATTGTCCCAAGTCCGCTGCCTAGGAGTTACACTTGACTCCAATCTGCCCTTCATACCCCACATCCAATTGCTCTCTTCATCCTGTCGCAACCATCTACGCAATAGTTCCAAAAACAGAATTTATGCTTACCTGATAAATTACTTTCTCCAACGGTGTGTCCGGTCCACGGCGTCATCCTTACTTGTGGGATATTCTCTTCCCCAACAGGAAATGGCAAAGAGCCCAGCAAAGCTGGTCACATGATCCCTCCTAGGCTCCGCCTACCCCAGTCATTCGACCGACGTACAGGAGGAAATATGCATAGGAGAAACCATATGATACCGTGGTGACTGTAGTTAGAAAAAATAATTCATCAGACCTGATTAAAAAAACCAGGGCGGGCCGTGGACCGGACACACCGTTGGAGAAAGTAATTTATCAGGTAAGCATAAATTCTGTTTTCTCCAACATAGGTGTGTCCGGTCCACGGCGTCATCCTTACTTGTGGGAACCAATACCAAAGCTTTAGGACACGGATGAAGGGAGGGAGCAAATCAGGTTACCTAAACGGAAGGCACCACGGCTTGTAAAACCTTTCTCCCAAAAATAGCCTCCGAAGAAGCAAAAGTATAAAATTTGTAAAATTTGGCAAAAGTGTGCAGTGAAGACCAAGTCGCTGCCTTACATATCTGGTCAACAGAAGCCTCGTTCTTGAAGGCCCATGTGGAAGCCACAGCCCTAGTGGAATGAGCTGTGATTCTTTCAGGAGGCTGCCGTCCGGCAGTCTCATAAGCCAATCGGATAATGCTTTTAAGCCAAAAGGAAAGAGAGGTAGAAGTTGCTTTTTGACCTCTCCTTTTACCAGAATAAACAACAAACAAAGAAGATGTTTGTCTGAAATCTTTAGTGGCCTCTAAATAGAATTTTAGAGCACGGACTACGTCCAAATTACGTAACAAACGTTCCTTCTTTGAAACTGGATTCGGACATAAAGAAGGTACAACTATCTCCTGGTTAATATCTTTGTTGGAAACAACTTTCGGAAGAAAACCAGGCTTAGTACGCAAAACCACCTTATCTGCATGGAACACCAGATAGGGCGGAGAACACTGCAGAGCAGATAATTCTGAAACTCTTCTAGCAGAAGAAATTGCAACCAAAAACAAAACTTTCCAAGATAATAACTTAATATCTACGGAATGTAAGGGTTCAAACGGAACCCCTTGAAGAACTGAAAGAACTAGATTAAGACTCCAGGGAGGAGTCAAAGGTCTGTAGACAGGCTTGATTCTAATCAGAGCCTGAACAAACGCTTGAACGTCTGGCACAGCTGCCAGCCTCTTGTGAAGTAAAACAGATAAAGCAGAGATCTGTCCCTTCAGAGAACTTGCAGATAATCCTTTCTCCAAACCTTCTTGTAGAAAGGATAGAATATTAGGAATTTTTATCTTGTTCCAAGGGAATCCTTTATATTCACACCAACAGATATATTTTTTTCCATATTTTATGGTAAATTTTTCTAGTTACAGGCTTTCTAGCCTGAATCAGAGTACCTATTACAGAATCTGAAAACCCACGCTTTGATAAAATCAAGCGTTCAATCTCCAAGCCGTCAGTTGGAGGGAAACCAGATTCGGATGTTCGAATGGACCTTGAACAAGAAGGTCCTGTCTCAAAGGTAGCTTCCATGGTGGAGCCGATGACATATTCACCAGGTCTGCATACCAAGTCCTGCGTGGCCACGCAGGAGCTATCAAGATCACCGAAGCCCTCTCCTGATTGATCCTGGCTACCAGCCTGGGAATGAGAGGAAACGGTGGGAATACATAAGCTAGGTTGAAGGTCCAAGGTGCTACTAGTGCATCTACTAGAGTCGCCTTGGGATCCCTGGACCCGTAACAAGGAACCTTGAAGTTCTGACGAGAGGCCATCAGATCCATGTCTGGAATGCCCCATAATTGAGTTATTTGGGCAAAGATTTCCGGATGGAGTTCCCACTCCCCCGGATGGAATGTCTGACGACTCAGAAAATCCGCTTCCCAATTTTCCACTCCTGGGATGTGGATTGCAGACAAGTGGCAGGAGTGATCCTCCGCCCATTGAATTATCTTGGTCACTTCCTCCATCGCCAGGGAACTCCTTGTTCCCCCCTGATGGTTGATATATGCAACAGTCGTCATGTTGTCTGATTGAAACCTTATGAATTTGGCCTTTGCTAGATGAGGCCAAGCTTTGAGAGCATTGAATATCTCTCTCAGTTCCAGAATGTTTATCGGGAGAAGAGATTCTTCCCGAGACCATAGACCCTGAGCTTTCAGGGGTTCCCAGACCGCGCCCCAGCCCACCAGACTGGCGTCGGTCGTGACAATGACCCACTCTGGTCTGCGGAAGCTCATTCCCTGTGACAGGTTGTCCAGGATCAGCCACCAACGGAGTGAATCTCTGGTCCTTTGATCTACTTGAATCGTCGGAGACAAGTCTGTATAATCCCCATTCCACTGTCTGAGCATGCACAATTGTAATGGTCTTAGATGAATTCGTGCAAAAGGAACTATGTCCATTGCTGCAACCATCAATCCTATTACTTCCATGCACTGCGCTATGGAAGGACGAAGAACAGAATGAAGTACTTGACAAGAGCTTAGAAGTTTTGATTTTCTGACCTCTGTCAGAAAAATCCTCATTTCTAAGGAATCTATTATTGTTCCCAAGAAGGGAACTCTTGTTGACGGGGACAGAGAACTTTTTTCTATGTTCACTTTCCATCCGTGAGATCTGAGAAAGGCTAGGAGCCTTTGCTTTTAACAAAGACGACGCTTGAATCAGGATGTCGTCCAAGTACGGTACTACTGCAATGCCCCTTGGTCTTAGAACCGCTAGAAGGGACCCTAGTACCTTTGTGAAAATTCTCGGAGCAGTGGCTAATCCGAATGGAAGTGCCACAAACTGGTAATGCTTGTCCAGAAAAGCGAACCTTAGGAACTGATGATGTTCCTTGTGGATAGGAATATGTAGGTACGCATCCTTTAAATCCACCGTGGTCATAAATTGACCTTCCTGGATGGTAGGAAGGATCGTTCGAATGGTTTCCATTTTGAACGATGGAACCCTGAGAAATTTGTTTAGGATCTTGAGATCTAAAATTGGTCTGAATGTTCCCTCTTTTTTGGGAACTATGAACAGGTTGGAGTAAAACCCCATCCCTTGTTCTCCTATTGGAACTGGATGAATTACTCCCATCTTTAACAGGTCTTCTACACAATGTAAGAATGCCTGTCTTTTTATTTGGTTTGAAGATAATTGAGACCTGTGGAACCTTCCCCTTGGGGGTAGTTCCTTGAATTCCAGGAGATAACCCGGAGAAACTATTTCTAGTGCCCAAGGATCCTGAACATCTCTTGCCCAAGCCTGAGCAAAGAGAGAAAGTCTGCCCCCCACCAGATCCGGTCCCGGATCGGGGGCCATCCCTTCATGCTGTTTTGGTAGCAGTGGCAGGCTTCTTGGCCTGCTTACCCTTGTTCCAGCCTTGCATCGGTCTCCAGGCTGGTTTGGGTTTAGAAGTATTACCCTCTTGCTTAGAGGATGTAGAATTAGAGGCTGGTCCGTTTCTGCGAAAGGGACGAAAATTAGGCTTATTTTTAACCTTAAAAGACCTATCCTGAGGAAGGGCGTGGCCCTTTCCCCCGGTGATGTCTGAAATAATCTCTTTCAAATCAGGACCAAACAGTGTTTTACCCTTGAAAGGGATGTTAAGCAATTTTGTCTTGGAAGACACATCCGCTGACCAAGACTTTAGCCAAAGCGCTCTGCGCGCCACGATAGCAAACCCTGAATTTTTCGCCGCTAATCTAGCTAATTGCAAAGCGGCATCTAAAATAAAAGAGTTAGCCAATTTAAGTGCTTGAACTCTGTCCATAACCTCCTCATACGAAGATTCTTTATTGAGCGACTTTTCTAGTTCTTCGAACCAGAAACACGCTGCCGTAGTGACAGGAACAATGCATGAAATTGGTTGTAGAAGGTAACCTTGCTGAACAAACATCTTTTTAAGCAAACCCTCTAATTTTTTATCCATAGGATCTTTGAAAGCACAACTATCTTCTATGGGAATAGTAGTGCGTTTGTTTAGAGTAGAGACCGCCCCCTCGACCTTGGGGACTGTCTGCCATAAGTCCTTTCTGGGGTCGACTATAGGAAATAATTTCTTAAATATAGGGGGAGGAACAAAAGGTATGCCGGGCCTTTCCCACTCCTTATTTACTATGTCCGCCACCCGCTTGGGTATAGGAAAAGCATCGGGGGGCACCGGAACCTCTAGGAACTTGTCCATCTTACATAATTTCTCTGGAATGACCAAATTGTCACAATCATCCAGAGTAGATAATACCTCCTTAAGCAGTGCGCGGAGATGTTCTAATTTAAATTTAAATGTTACAACATCAGGTACAGCTTGTTGAGAAATTTTTCCTGAATCTGAAATTTCTCCCTCAGACAAAACCTCCCTCCTGGCCCCTTCAGATTGGTGTAAGGGTATGTCAGAACCGTTATCATCAGCGTCCTCTTGCTCTTCAGTGTTTAAAACAGAGCAATCGCGCTTTCTCTGATAAGTAGGCATTTTAGATAAAATGTTTGCAATAGAATTATCCATAACAGCCGTTAATTGTTGCATGGTAATAAGTATTGGCGCACTAGATGTACTAGGGGCCTCTTGTGTGGGCAAAACTGGTGTAGACACAGAAGGGGATGATGCAGTACCATGCTTACTCCCCTCATTTGAGGAATCATCTTGGGCAATATCATTATCTGTGGCATCATTGTCCCTACCTTGTTTGGACACTATGTCACAATCATCACATATATTTAAATGGGGAGAAACCTTGGCTTTCATACATATAGAACATCGCTTATCTGATGGTTCAGACATGTTAAACAGGCTTAAACTAGTCAACAAAGCACAAAAAACGTTTTAAAATAAAACCGTTACTGTCACTTTAAATTTTAAACAGAACACACTTTATTACTGAATATGTGAAAAAGCATGAAGGAATTGTTCAAAATTCACCAAAATTTCACCACAGTGTCTTAAAGCCTTAAAAGTATTGCACACCAAATTTGAAAGCTTTAACCCTTAAAATAACGGAACCGGAGCCGTTTTTACATTTAACCCCTATACAGTCCCAGGTATCTGCTTTGCTGAGACCCAACCAAGCCCAGAGGGGAATACGATACCAAATGACGCCTTCTATAAGCTTTTTCAGTGGTTCTTAGCTCCTCACACATGCATCTGCATGCCTTGCTTTCCAAAAAAAAATGCGCATTAGTGGCGCGAAAATGAGGCTCTGCCTATGACTAGAAAAGGCCCCCATCTGAAAAAGGTGTCCAATACAGTGCCTGCCGTTTTTTAACAACAATCCCCAAGATTATAATAACTATTAAGAGTTATAATCTGCCAAATATGCTTAGCAAAGAATCGTTTTAGCCCAGAAAAATGTCTACCAGTTTTTTAAGCCCTTATAAAGCCCTTTATTCTTTTACTTAATCTAAGAAAATGGCTTACCGGTCCCCATAGGGGAAATGACAGCCTTCCAGCATTACAAAGTCTTGTTAGAAATGTGGCCAGTCATACCTCAAGCAGAAAAGTCTGCCAACTGTTTCCCCCAACTGAAGTTACTTCATCTCAACAGTCCTGTGTGGAAACAGCAATCGATTTTAGTAACGTTTGCTAAAATCATCTTCCTCTTACAAACAGAAATCTTCATCTCTTTTCTGTTTCAGAGTAAATAGTACATACCAGCACTATTTTAAAATAACAAACACTTGATTGAAGTATAAAAACTACATTTAAACACCAAAAAACTCTTAACCATCTCCGTGGAGATGTTGCCTGTGCAACGGCAAAGAGAATGACTGGGGTAGGCGGAGCCTAGGAGGGATCATGTGACCAGCTTTGCTGGGCTCTTTGCCATTTCCTGTTGGGGAAGAGAATATCCCACAAGTAAGGATGACGCCGTGGACCGGACACACCTATGTTGGAGAAATTTGTCCTTTTCTAAATGCTGAAACTACTAAACAGCTAATCCATTCCCTAGTAATTTCCCTGCTTGACTACTGCAATAACCTACTAATTGGCCTTCCTCTCTCCTACCTCTCCCCCCTTCAATCCATCCTAAATGCTCCTGCTAGGCTAATCCACCTCTCCCGACGCTCTGAATCTGCTGCACCCCTCTGTGAGTCCCTTCACTGGCTCCCCATTCACAGCAGAATTAAATTCAAAATTCTCACTCTGAGCTACAAAGCCCTTACCAATGCAGCCCCCTCCCCCCTATCTGTTCTCACTCATCAACAAATATACTCCAGCCCGTCCCCTAAGATCAAACAATGATCTACTCCTTGCACCTCCTCCCATGCTAGACTACAGGACTTCTCTCGTGCAGCACCAACCCTCTGGAACGTATTTCCTCAAGCTGTCAGACTTTCCCCCAATCTCTCCTCCTTTAAACGCTCCCTAAAGACCTTCTTGTTCAGATAAGCCTATCACCAAATCAGTAACAAATGTATTCCACTTGCCTAATAGCTGCCCTCATCTAACTCTACACTAACATAATTCCCACCTTTGCAGTCCTCCCGTTTCTCACCCTCCTACCCATCTAGATTGTATGTTCCCACAGGAACAGGGCTCCCAATTCCCCCTGTATTTGTTTGTTAAATTTTGTCTGGTGTCTTATATTGTATTGTCCTTTTATCTTTGTTACCCATGGATAGCACTGCAGAATCTGTTGGCACTTTCTAAATTAATAAATAATAATAATCTATATGATCCACATACATCATTTTTTCTCTAAAGATAAATGTTGAACCACATAACTGTGATAATATCTATAATCTATGTTTGATTGTAACATGTAACATGCTAGCTCATGAACCATTGATTTGATTTAGTATTTACACTGATGTTATGTAGAAACAGACCTAGTGGAATATACCCTCCCATGCACCAATAAACTTCCTGCCACTGGAATTATTTATTACACACATAGTCCAACTGTTTATCATACCTGTCTGTTACGTTCGTCTACTATCCGTGTGATCTGAATTTTCTTTCGTCCCATTGTCAGTCTCCTTTACACAATTCACAACAAACTTTATAATCCACCGATAGTCTTCTCTTGAACCCTAATACATTATCAGCCACATTCTTCAAGTGCTTTTAGCACACTCCAAAATGTTTCTTCAAAGCTGAAAACCTAGAAACATAATGTGATAATTAAACAAGAGAATTGAAGGCTCACACATTTTCACTTGCATAAAAGCTATTATAAATACTAAACAAGTACAGATAATATTTTGTGTAACTCTTCTATAACAAAATATCAGTTGAATTGGAAATGATTGTGAAAGGGAGATGAAACCCAGCATTTTTCTTTTATGATTCGGATAGAACATAACATTTTAAACAACTTTCCAATTTACTTCTATTATCAAATTTTCTTCATTTTCTTGGTAACCTTTGTTGAAGGAGCAGCAATGCACTACTGGAAACAAGTTAAACACATAAGGTGAGCCAATGACAAGAGACATATTTATGCAGAGATCAAATCAGTAGTGAACTGCTGCTCATCAGCATACTTAAATATGTATTTCAACAAAATTAGGTAATAGAAGTATATTGGAAAGCTGTTTAAAAGTTGCATGCTCTAACTGATTCATGACATTTTAAAAGGAACATCAACAATATTTTTATATCACCAACTTCTATTACCCAATACAATACTTTTTATATCTTTGTTATGGGTAACAACACGCCACAAACTATTTCACAATTCCCCTCTGAGGAAAAAAAACTTTATATGAAAAAGAATATTAACACTCGTAGTGTGTAAAAGTAATTCCTACTACTCTAAAAACCACTTAAAGGACCAGTCAACACAGTAGGTTTGCATAATCAACAAATGCAAGATAACAAGACAATGCAATAGCATTTAGTCTGAAGTTCAAAATGAGTAGTAGATTTTTTTTTTTATTTAAGTTATGTCTTTTTCCACTCCCCCTGTACCATGTGACAGCCATCAGCCAATCACAAATGCATACACGTACCATGTGACAGCCATCAGCCATTCACAAATGCATACACACTTATTCTTGCACATGCTCAGTAGGAGCTGGTGACTCAAAAAGTTTAAATATAAAGAGACTGTGCACATTTTGTTAATGGAAGTAAATTGGAAAGTTTTTTTAAAATGGCATGCTCTATCTGAATAATTAAAGTTTAATTTTGATTGAGTGTCCCTTTAACTCTTAAAAATACAAATCTTCAAGAACATAGATTTTATGAACAAAAAAATATTAAACTCTATAGCATTTTCTAGATTAAATACGGTAACTTTACAAAACAAATGCACAAATAACGGATTTAAAAAATTTTTTATAGGTATTTTAAGAACAGAAAACCAAAGCAAACATCATTGGCACAGGCTGGAATACCAACTTGTGACCTACATTGTTCCTTTATCCTTGATACCAAAGATAAGGAAAGAAAGCAACAGAGGCGCCAAACATGGCCTAGTAACGTCAAGGCACATAAACACAGAACCGACAGGATAAAATATACTCACAAATGTGGCGCACCCAAATGGTGCTATTGTAGCAAACTGGAACCTAAGCAGTGGTCCAGCTCACTGATCACCGCCAGCTTAACGTCAGATCCAGAAAATCCTTGATAGGGCGGGGCTTAATGGCGTCCCAACAAACAGTGAGTTCACAATGTCTCTGTGTTTGTTAGACACAATGCACTTTTTTAAAACTATCCATATATAAAAATCGCTCTGCTCAAGCCCTGATCCCTATGTTACACTTACTATTCTAGTAGGTACAATAAGTTCACGATGTTAGCAGATACTCATTATAGTTTGATATTAACAAATGTATTATATCAGTGCAGATAGCGTGGCACATATAAGAGAAGCATCCTGCTAGGACTTGACTTTGTATACACAGCGGATGTTTTTGGTGACACAGTATTTATGCTCCCAAATATCATACAGGGTTTTTCATGTATTGTTGATCAAGTGTTTAAAGTTTATAAGCATATATACATTTTTATGTATTCTATTAGATTTTAATTGTATGTATAAATTCGTTTGGTATATTGTGATATGAGTTTGTGTAGGTTTTGTATATAGATGTATTTAATGTTGATACAATTGTAAATGTTTTGAATGCTACCTGTGAGAGATTTGTATACAGAGGTTGCTATATCAACTAATTATCAATATGTACACACAGGTGCTAATACTTAACCCATTAACTAATTGCCCTATCAGAGCCAAGCCTACTTCCCTCTCCCTGTTATATAGCAAGGGTGTTTTAACATTGTTTTATAGCCTGAAGAAACAGCCCTGTGGTGGCTGAGAAACGCGTCGCTTGTTTTTAATAAAAGTATTTTAAATATACACTTGCTACCATCCATTTTTTGCTCTCGCTGGGGGCATATTTTCTCTTTTGTTCATCATTTTTTCTCATTTGGGACATTCGTTATCCTGCTTGTTGGATTCCACAGTCCACCGGGCGGCTGAGAGGTCCCAGTACTGCTGATATTGCACCTGGTGGTGCTTCGCTTCCTGTAAGTGCAACTTTATAGTCCTATCTCCTTGGTTCAAACGCTACTGGGCTATGCTTGTGCCTTTTTCTTGTCTCTCCAGGCTTTAACCAATAGGCCCTATCAAGGATTTTCTGGATCTGAAGTTAAGCTGGCGGTGATCAGTGAGCTGGACCACTGCTTAAGTTCCAGTCTGCTACAATAGCACCATTTGGGTGCGCCTCATTTATGAGTATATTTTATCCTGTCGGTTCTGTGTTTATGTGCCTTGACGTTACTAGGCCATGTTTGGTGCCTCTGTTCCTTCCTTTCCTCAGACCACGATACACCAGGATGACCGTCCTATGAGAGAGCTGCCTCCCTTTTTCAAGATTGTTTGTATGGACATTTATTTACATTTGCAATTAATCACAACATATTTTTAGAATTTGTTTTTCTGATTTATTATCTCACTTTGATTGATTGCTCTATTTTTGTATTGGTGTTATAGCTACCAGAAAGCGCCCCCTATGAGTGTGGTATATGTTTGTGTATACCACACTCTATATTCTGTTATCATTGATACCAAAGATTTTTAAACTGCTGATTGATCACAAAAATTCTGGGCATCTTCACAGCTGGATATACCAAAAACTTGATTTCTTCCCTCGGTCGTAGGCTGATGCTTTAAGGTAGCCCTAAAGAAGCATCAGGAAGGGACTGACACACTTTACTATTACATTTGCATGCTGTTTCATGGAACTATTTATCATGCAAACTACAGGATGTTTAGCAGACTGTAGAAGGAGGCAAAAGCTGTGGGAAGCATATGTACACAGTCTGGTGGGAATTTGTGCTGAGCAGTTTAGTTTTAAGATCTTAGTGTAAGAGAGGCACCACAAAAGCAGAATAAGAGGCATAACTAGTGTGTAGGGTGCAAGCATAAGTAAAACAGCTATAGATAGTGATTGCCTCTTTCTTTAAAGTTGGCCTTTTTATTGTTTTATTATAGAAATTGTGTGTTTCTTTAAAGACTCACACGTTTATGCAACGGTCTCTAAAAACAAATTTGTTAACTATGGCTACTTTCTCCTTGCCTTAAACTCATATTTGAAACCTTGTGTAAGGGTTGTTATTATCAACTGCTACAATCCTAATAAATTGGATAGAACTCTGCAATATTTTGAGATGTATATTTCTGACAGCTGTTATCAAGTAGCATTACCATGGACACAAATTTGATGCATCCATTCTCAAGATATAAAAAAGGTCCCACTTAGTCTACCACCTCAAGTTTGTTCAAAATGTGATCTTCTCACACGCAATCCTACAGATATTGGTGTCCTGGATGCGCTATTCTTTCTAGCGGTCTCTTTGCTGCCAGAGTTTTTTCTTGTCTTTTGGATTAACCCATTGCTTGCAGCCTGCCTTAACATTTGGACCGTTTGACTAACCTTCTGCCTCTTGATTATGTACTGTATCTGCCCCTCTGACTATTTGAATAACCGCCTGTCCCTGACTATCCTTTCATCTGAAGAGTCTACCTAGTTGTTCCAGATTGTTGCTGACCAAGCCTGTTGACTACAGTACTATCCTAATTACTATTTTATCTGCTCTGGGTGTAACTTAATGTATAACTGGTCTATAGTCTCTTCTTAGCCTTCCGAGTCCAAACACTATAGTATTTAAGCTGTGGTATTTTCTGCTTGTCACTACACCTGACCCCGGTATAAGAAGGCCGACTGTAAAGGAATAGCAGTCCTGAAGAAGGACATATAATCTAAACACATGCAATCATATGTATCTTGTTCAAGAAGGCCATAGAATATAAACATACTCAATCCTATGTTGGTAAAAAAAGGCCATAGAATATAAACACATGCAATCAATCCTATGAATGTTGGTGAATAAGCCATAGAATATAAACACATGCAATACTATGGATGTTGGTGAAGAAGGCAAAAGAATATAAAAACAAGCAATCAAAACAAAATTAACTCTTGGAAGAGTTTTATCCCTTTTTCTTAGAAGAGGTGAGCAGTATGTGCACAAAAACATCAATAGGCATCCACATTTGTTTAAATGGACAGTCGAGTAAAAATTAAACTTTCATGATTCAGAAACAACTTTCCAAT
The DNA here is from genome assembly GCF_027579735.1 of Bombina bombina. Taxonomy (NCBI): domain Eukaryota; kingdom Metazoa; phylum Chordata; class Amphibia; order Anura; family Bombinatoridae; genus Bombina; species Bombina bombina. The sequence goes on from NC_069504.1 coordinate 603,972,239, forward strand.
TTACTTTTATCATCAAAATTTGTTTTGTTCTTTTGGTATTCTTTGTTGAAGTCAGTACTAATTTGCTGAAATGCAATTTTTGAAAAAGCACTGAGATAAGGGTCAGTCAACAAATGCTTAGATACAAGGTAATCACAGAGTTACAAAAGTATTTTAATATAATAGTGTTGGTTATACAAAACTGGGGAATGAGTAATAAAGGGATTATCTATCTTTTTGAACAGGGATTCTAAAAGGAGGCTTTGATATTCGCCATAAAGCATAAACTGGTTCAGTCAGCCGGTGACTGCGACATACAGTCTGCCTTAAATGCACCATTGTTTTGGTAGTGCCACCCTGATTGCGAGTTACCCATTTGGGATATTTATTTTCTCCTTTTGAATATAAAGTTTACACTATGAGGTGCTCTTTTGTGTTTTGTTTCCAGTGATCTGTCTGAGGTTCCCACACCATATGAAGTAGAGCAGCCCTAGTGAACTGAAATCCAATTTGTGGCTGGACTGATACACTTTGAAATATTTTCATTATACAATCTTTTGATACATTGGGGCATATCTATCAAGCTTCGTATGGAGCTTGAAGCCCTGTGAAACAGCAGTTATGAAGCAGCGGTCTATAGACTGCTGCTCCATAACCTGTCCGCCTGCTCTGAGCAATTCAACCCAATCGAGTACGATCGGGTTTATTGACACTCCCCTGCTGGCACGAATCTGCAGGGGGCGGAGTTGCACCAGCAGCTCACAAGAGCTGCTGGTGCAATGCTGAATACGGAGAGCGTATTGCTCTCCGCTTTCAGCGAGGTCTGTCGGACCTGATCCGCACTGTCGGATCAGGTCCGACAGACCTTTGATAAATATAGCCCCATTATATATTTTGGGTTACCATTAGCACCCACTAGAGCTTAGTTACTTATAGCCTTATACACAGTCAATTTCTAAATCTGGCTGCCAAATGGCCTCAGCTTCACTAATGTACATAGCAGATGGGGGATATATGGGTCTGACCCCTGCACCTTTTTCCATCTAGAATGACAGGGATTAGGGTCATTTTATGAGGTGCTACAGCCCATTTTCGAGGTACCACGGAACCATTGGTACCAGTATTTGTTCAGCCCTGATGTAAAGAGTGTTGAACTCATAGGTCAACTAGTACCTATATACTTCCTTAGCTCATTTTAAACAATTTACAAGCTTTAAAACTCTCTGGAGCATTTAGTCAGTCACACACTTCTGCAACACATGGTTCTTGATAGAATAATGAAGCATATAACTGCAATACCACTCAACTCCTACCATTCTCCCAATGTGCAACACAGTGCTAATTTTGACAGCAAATTTCAATTTAGTCTTAGTTTTAGTCTTTTGACTAAAATGCCATTTTAGTTTTAGTTGTATTTTAGTCATCTGAATTAATTTAGTTTTAGTCTAGTTTTAGTCGACTGAATCTCCAGTAGATTTTAGTCAACTAAAATCTAAGGGGTTTAGTTAAAGTGTAATGCATTATTTAAGCATTTCTCTATCATTTGCAAACTGATTATATACTCCAGGAGTAAACATAACACCTGTTAATACTTATGGTATTAAGGTTTAAACATGCAATACAGACACAGATTTAACCGTTTTGATATGTAACATCTTTATTAAACATAAATTAAAGGGACATGAAACCCAGTTTTTTCTTTCTTTCATGATTTAGAAAGAGCATGTCATTTTAAACAACTTTCTAATTTACTTCTATTATCTAATTTGCTTCATTCTCTTGATATCACTTGCTGAAAAGCATATCTAGATATGCTCAGTAGCTGCTGATTGGTTGCTGCTGCACATAAAGGCCTTGTGTGATTGGCTCACACATGTACATTGCTATTTCTTCAACAAAGGATATCTAAAGAATTGAGCAAATTAGATAATAGAAGTGAATTGGAAAGTTGTTTAAAATTGCATGCCCTATCTGAATCATGAAAGTTTAATTTTGACTAGACTGTCCCTTTAAATAAAACCAAGTTGGGAGGCGGGGCTTGGAGCCGTTGAAGTATGGAGGTATAAAGCAAGAGCTCTGTGATACATGGCTGTTTAACCTGGCTAACAGAGCATTCTGACCCCCAAATTTTTATAAGAAGGGCGAGATAAGACAGTAACTAACCACCGTGAAGAGATTGGCTTGGTGGTGGGAGATGTAAAGCACAGGCAGCCTTAGCTGCATTTGATAACGCACGGAGCCGACCGCCATCTTGGCCACGCGGTACACACTAAACCCAGGCTGCAGAACTTTACAGCGAGCGTATAAAAAGCTCCGGAGACATGATCCTCTCTGACCGGAGGTAAAGCAAGCAGACTCAACTAATAAGGAGCTGGAGTAAGGCCATCACAGAGCTGCATGGAAGCGGACCGCCAGGACTGAGGCCTAACACAGTAAGAGACTGTAGCAGAAGTGCATGAGGCAGTTAAAGGATATGTGAGAATATAATTAATGCATCTTAGCCCTATTACACTTGGCTCTATTTGCGACTTTCTGTATGACTGGGACATTTCTGAGGCTCACGTGCAAGGTAAAATAAAGTGTGATGTCTGCAAGGAGAGAGAAAGCTTACTATAAAGTGGGGAAACAATCTTGAGTGGGATATCATTGGAAGAAATTTGCACTATAATGTTGTGACCACAGCAAAAATGGTCTTATATACAGTACTTGCCACTTTTGCTGCCTGACTTAGCTACTGAAATCTATATAAATGGAATAGCTGTGCAATATTATACAGGCCTCACTACAGAATCGATCAGCAGACAGTGCATATAGCAAAGAGGTACCATAAGCTTCACAGTAAAGCAAATATCCACAACATAGCATACTGCAAAGTAACCTACATAAACTCTGTTATCTATCCTGGGGTAGCCGCTGGCTAGTTGGAACGAACATGTCAGCCAGAAAACATAACAAGTCTTCACAAGGGACTAAAACTCCTGCAGCCAGCTTATTTTTTAAGCCTGCCAGAGGGGAGAAAGTGGTTGAAATGGCGGAGAGTATTAATGAAGAAGATATAGATTCAGAATCCGATTCTCAGATAGTTGAAGAAGATTCTACCCCTGTTACAAGAGCGGACCTTAAAACCCTGGTATCTAAACAAGATATTAATAGAAACTTTGACAAGCTGTGGGAGAAATTTGATTCGTTTCAAAATACTGTGACTAACAGTCTGGCTGAAATAAAGCAGGATATCACGGAATTGGGTTCCAGAGTAGCTGCTTTAGAAGATACTGAGGGCTCCACATCAGAGGAGATAACCATGCTAACTCAACAGCTGTTTACACAAAAACAAGAAGTTGATAAAATACAAGAAAAGCTGGAGGACCTTGAAAATAGGAGCCGCAGATGTAACCTGCGGTTGAAAGGGGTTCCAGAGGCTATTCAGTCCGACGAACTACAGAATTACCTACATCAACTGTTTCAGGCTATTACAGGAGAGGTGGACGATGGTAAATACTTAATGGAAAGAGCACATAGAGCATTAAGGGCAAAGCCAAAGGAAGATGCACCCCCTAGAGATGTTATAGTCAAGCTTTTCAGATTTCCAGAAAAAGAGGCTATTCTATCTGCAGCGAGAAAACATCCCACCTTCAAGTTCCAGGGTACAGTTATACAATTTTATCAGGACTTGTGCGTGAGAACGCTCCAAAGGAGAAGTTGTTTAAAACCCCTCACTCTACTCCTGAGAAAACATCAAATTAGCTATCGCTGGGGATTTCCATTTAATCTACATATCCTCCACAACGGCAGGTCTATTAGCTTGAAGGAACCATCAGAAATCCCAGCGGTATGCGGTAGATTGCAACTGGAACCGCCAGAGATACCTCAAGAACACTCTTCAGAAGAGTCATCAAAACAACAGGTGGCTGCAGCACTTCCAACGCCAAAAATGGAACAGAGTACCGAAAAGGAAAGCGAAATCCTGAAACCTCTAGGGCCCAAGGACTTACCAGTGACTTTATTTTAGTTATAGACACTAGACAAGTGTACTCACAAAGAGGATATTTTTTTTACTCCCTATGAAGTAGTAGGAGGGTAATAATACCAGCGAGAGGAAGATATTTGGTAATAGTAATATGGTAAATCATTAATATGCTATGTTGTACAGGTAATTATTCACTAAGTGCAGTTATTTCCGCTTTTTTCCCTTCTCTCCCCCTATATTCTTTTTTTTCTCCACATGGGGGTCGTATTGTTAGTATTGCGAATATTGTTATTATTATTGTTATTTTCCCTTTTTTTTTTTTTTTTTTTTTAGCCAGGACTAAGAATAATGTAAATCAACACAACAGCAAATGTATCGCATTGCAAATGTTACATATCGTTTTTTTGTCTGATTTTTCCCCTCCTCCCTTTTTCTTCCCCCCCCCTTTTTTCCCCTTTTTTGTGAAGGGTGGAGGGCTCTCAGAAAATTCCCTTTTTCTTTTTTTCTTCTCATTGTTCTTAATACACATAGCGACTGTGATATTTTCATGATTATGTTTGTGTATTTTGATGGTTTTTGTTCTTTTTTTCTAGTTTATTGTTACGCCTGCCTGTTTAGCCTAGCTGAGTTTGCTATGACCGGAGGGGGGAGGCCCCATACCTTGGACTGTAAGTAATGGACAACAATATCAAATTAATTTCACACAATGTGAGGGGCCTAAACTCAGACCACAAACTTAGAACTGCACTAAGTCAGTACACCCGACTGAAAGCCAACATTATCTACTTACAGGAAACCCATTTCACTAAGGAGGTAGTACCCAAATACTGGACGAGACAGTTCACCCAACATTATCACTCCACTACCGACCAAAAGAAAACATAATTTATGCTTACCTGATAAATTCCTTTCTTCTGTTGTGTGATCAGTCCACGGGTCATCATTACTTCTGGGATATAACTCCTCCCCAACAGGAAATGCAAGAGGATTCACCCAGCAGAGCTGCATATAGCTCCTCCCCTCTACGTCAGTCCCAGTCATTCGACCAAGAAACAACGAGAAAGGAGTAACCAAGGGTGAAGTGGTGACTGGAGTATAATTTAAAAGATATTTACCTGCCTTAAAACAGGGCGGGCCGTGGACTGATCACACAACAGAAGAAAGGAATTTATCAGGTAAGCATAAATTATGTTTTCTTCTGTTATGTGTGATCAGTCCACGGGTCATCATTACTTCTGGGATACCAATACCAAAGCAAAAGTACACGGATGACGGGAGGGATAGGCAGGCTCATTATACAGAAGGAACCACTGCCTGAAGAACCTTTCTCCCAAAAATAGCCTCCGAAGAAGCAAAAGTGTCAAATTTGTAAAATTTGGAAAAAGTATGAAGCGAAGACCAAGTTGCAGCCTTGCAAATCTGTTCAACAGAGGCCTCATTCTTAAAGGCCCAAGTGGAAGCCACAGCTCTAGTGGAGTGAGCTGTAATTCTTTCAGGAGGCTGCTGTCCAGCAGTCTCATAGGCTAAACGTATTATGCTACGAAGCCAAAAAGAGAGAGAGGTAGCAGAAGCTTTTTGACCTCTCCTCTGTCCAGAGTAAACGACAAACAAGGAAGAAGTTTGGCGAAAATCTTTAGTTGCCTGCAAGTAGAACTTGAGGGCACGAACTACATCCAGATTGTGTAAAAGACGTTCCTTCTTTGAAGAAGGATTTGGACACAAGGATGGGACAACAATCTCTTGATTGATGTTCCTGTTAGTGACTACCTTAGGTAAGAACCCAGGTTTAGTACGCAGAACTACCTTGTCTGAGTGAAAAATCAGATAAGGGGAATCACAATGTAAGGCTGATAACTCAGAGACTCTTCGAGCCGAGGAAATAGCCATTAAAAACAGAACTTTCCAAGATAACATTTTTATATCAATGGAATGAAGGGGTTCAAACGGAACACCCTGTAAAACGTTAAGAACTAAGTTTAAACTCCATGGTGGAGCAACAGCTTTAAACACAGGCTTGATCCTAGCTAAAGCCTGACAAAAGGACTGGACGTCTGGATTTTCTGACAGACGTCTGTGTAACAAGATGGACAGAGCTGAAATCTGTCCCTTTAATGAACTAGCTGATAAACCCTTTTCTAAACCTTCTTGTAGAAAAGACAATATCCTAGCGATCCTAACCTTACTCCAGGAGTAACCTTTGGATTCGCACCAGTATAGGTATTTCCGCCATATTTTATGGTAAATCCTTCTGGTAACCGGCTTCCTAGCCTGAATCAGGGTATCAATAACCGACTCAGAAAAACCACGTTTTGATAAAATCAAGCGTTCAATTTCCAAGCAGTCAGCTTCAGAGAAGTTAGATTTTGATGTTTGAATGGACCCTGTATCAGAAGGTCCTGTCTTAGAGGTAGAGACCAAGGCGGACAGGATGACATGTCCACTAGATCTGCATACCAAGTCCTGCGTGGCCAAGCAGGTGCTATTAGAATTACTGATGCTCTCTCCTGTTTGATTTTGGCAATCAATCGAGGAAGCAGCGGGAAGGGTGGAAACACATAAGCCATCCTGAAGTTCCAAGGTGCTGTCAAAGCATCTATCAGAACTGCTCCCGGATCCCTGGATCTGGACCCGTAGCGAGGAAGTTTGGCGTTCTGGCGAGACGCCATGAGATCTATCTCTGGTTTGCCCCAACGTCGAAGTATTTGGGCAAAGACCTCCGGATGAAGTTCCCACTCCCCCGGATGAAGAGTCTGGCGACTCAAGAAATCCGCCTCCCAGTTCTCCACTCCCGGGATGTGGATTGCTGACAGGTGGCAAGAGTGAGACTCTGCCCAGCGAATTATCTTTGATACTTCCATCATTGCTAGGGAGCTTCTTGTCCCTCCCTGATGGTTGATGTAAGCTACAGTCGTGATGTTGTCCGACTGAAACCTGATGAACCCCCGAGTTATTAACTGGGGCCAAGCCAGAAGGGCATTGAGAACTGCTCTCAATTCCAGAATGTTTATTGGAAGGAGACTCTCCTCCTGATTCCATAGTCCCTGAGCCTTCAGAGAATTCCAGACAGCGCCCCAACCTAGTAGGCTGGCGTCTGTTGTTACAATTGTCCAGTCTGGCCTGCTGAATGGCATCCCCCTGGACAGGTGTGGCCGATGAAGCCACCATAGAAGAGAATTTCTGGTCTCTTGATTCAGATTCAGAGTAGGGGACAAATCTGAGTAATCCCCATTCCACTGACTCAGCATGCATAATTGCAGCGGTCTGAGGTGTAGGCGTGCAAAAGGTACTATGTCCATTGCCGCTACCATTAAGCCGATCACCTCCATGCATTGAGCTACTGACGGGTGTTGAATGGAATGAAGGACGCGGCATGCATTTTGAAGTTTTGTTAACCTGTCTTCTGTCAGGTAAATCTTCATTTCTACAGAATCTATAAGAGTCCCCAAGAATGGAACTCTTGTGAGAGGAAAGAGAGAACTCTTCTTTTCGTTCACTTTCCATCCATGCGACCTTAGAAATGCCAGAACTAACTCTGTATGAGACTTGGCAGTTTGAAAGCTTGAAGCTTGTATTAGAATGTCGTCTAGGTACGGAGCTACCGAAATCCCTCGCGGTCTTAGTACCGCTAGAAGGGCACCCAGAACCTTTGTGAAGATTCTTGGAGCCGTAGCCAATCCGAATGGAAGAGCTACAAACTGGTAGTGCCTGTCTAAGAAGGCAAACCTTAGATACCGGTGATGATCTTTGTGGATCGGTATGTGAAGGTAAGCATCCTTTAAATCCACTGTGGTCATGTACTGACCCTCTTGGATCATGGGTAAGATTGTCCGAATAGTTTCCATTTTGAACGATGGAACTCTTAGGAATTTGTTTAGAGTCTTTAAATCTAAGATTGGCCTGAAAGTTCCCTCTTTTTTGGGAACCACAAACAGGTTTGAGTAGAACCCTTGTCCTTGTTCCGACCACGGAACCGGATGGATCACTCCCATTGTTAACAGATCTTGTACGCAGCGTAGAAACGCTTCTTTCTTTATCTGGTTTGTTGACAACCTTGACAGATGAAATCTCCCTCTTGGGGGAGATAATTTGAAGTCTAGAAGGTATCCCTGAGATATGATCTCTAGTGCCCAGGGATCCTGAACATCTCTTGCCCAGGCCTGGGCGAAGAGAGAGAGTCTGCCCCCTACTAGATCCGGTCCCGGATCGGGGGCTCTCGGTTCATGCTGTCTTTGGGGCAGCAGCAGGTTTCCTGGCCTGCTTGCTTTTGTTCCAGGACTGGTTAGGCTTCCAGCCTTGCCTGTAACGAGCAACAGCTCCTTCCTGTTTTGGTGCAGTGGAGGTTGATGCTGCTCCTGTTTTGAAATTCCGAAAGGGACGAAAATTAGACTGTCTAGCCTTAGCTTTGGCCTTGTCTTGAGGTAGGGCGTGGCCCTTACCTCCCGTAATGTCAGCGATAATTTCTTTCAAACCGGGCCCGAATAAGGACTGCCCCTTGAAAGGTATATTAAGTAATTTGGACTTAGAAGTAACATCAGCTGACCAGGATTTTAGCCACAGTGCCCTGCGTGCCTGTATGGCGAATCCTGAGTTCTTAGCCGTAAGTTTGGTTAAATGTACTACGGCCTCCGAAATGAAAGAATTAGCTAGTTTAAGGACTCTAAGCCTGTCCGTAATGTCGTCTAGCGTAGAGGAACTAAGGTTCTCTTCAAGCGACTCAATCCAAAATGCTGCCGCAGCCGTAATCGGCGCGATACAAGCAAGGGGTTGTAATATAAAACCTTGTTGAACAAACATTTTCTTAAGGTAACCCTCTAATTCTTTATCCATTGGATCTGAGAAAGCACAGCTATCCTCCACCGGGATAGTGGTACGCTTAGCTAAAGTAGAAACTGCTCCCTCCACCTTGGGGACCGTTTGCCATAAGTCCCGAGTGGTGGCGTCTATTGGAAACATCTTTCTAAATATTGGAGGGGGTGAGAACGGCACACCGGGTCTATCCCACTCCTTAGTAACAATTTCAGTTAGTCTCTTAGGTATAGGAAAAACGTCAGTACTCGCCGGTACCGCAAAGTATTTATCCAACCTACACAGTTTCTCTGGTATTGCAACAGTGTTACAATCGTTGAAAGCTGCTAAGACCTCCCCTAGTAGTACACGGAGGTTCTCCAATTTAAATTTAAAATTTGAAATATCTGAGTCCAATCTGTTTGGATCAGAACCGTCACCCACAGAATGAAGCTCTCCGTCCTCATGCTCTGCGAGCTGTGACGCAGTATCAGACATGGCCCTAGCATTGTCAGCGCACTCTGTTCTCACCCCAGAGTGATCACGCTTGCCTCTTAGTTCAGGTAATTTAGACAAAACTTCAGTCATAACAGTAGCCATATCTTGTAATGTTATCTGTAATGGCCGCCCAGATGTACTAGGCGCCAAAATATCACGCACCTCCCGGGCGGGAGATGCAGGTACTGTCGCGTGAGGCGAGTTAGTCGGCATAACTCTCCCCTCGCTGTTTGGTGAAATTTGTTCACATTGTACAGATTGACTTTTATTTAAAGTAGCATCAATACAGTTAGTACATAAATTTCTATTGGGCTCCACCTTGGCATTGGAACAAATGACACAGATATCTTCCTCTGAGTCAGACATGTTTAACACACTAGCAAAAAAACTTACAACTTGGTTATAATCTTTTTTAGCAAAAAAACGCACTGTGCCTCAAAGAGGTACTAACGATTAAATGACAGTTGAAATAATGAACTGAAAAAACAGTTATTGCATCAAACTTTAAAACAACACAACTTTTAGCAAAGGTTTGTTCCCATTAGTAAAAAACAACACTAATTAAATTTGTACATAAGAAAACAAAACAACGTTTTTTATACACAGTCACTATAAGAATTCTCACAGCTCTGCTGAGAGAATTTACCTCCCTTCAAAGAAGTTTGAAGACCCCTGAGATCTGTCAGAGATGAACCGGATCATGCAGGAAATATAAAAGTAGCTGACTGGAATTTTTTGATGCGTAGCAAAGAGCGCCAAAAACGGCCCCTCCCTCTCCCACACAGCAGTGAAGAGAAACGAAACTGTCACAATTAAAGCAAAAAACTGCCAAGTGGAAAATAATGCCCAAACATTTATTCACACAGTACCTCAGCAATGTAAACGATTCTACATTCCAGCAAAAACGTTTAACATGAGAATAGTTATTAAAAAGGATTAGTGACCTTTAACACAGTAGTTCCGGTGAAATACCATCCCCAGAATACTGAAGTGTATACATACATGTCATTTTAACGGTATGGCAGGCTTTTCTCATCAATTCCATTCAGAAAATAAAAACTGCCACATACCTCAATGCAGATTCATCTGCCCGCTGTCCCCTGATCTGAAGCCTTTACCTCCCTCAGATGGTCGAGAACAGCAATATGATCTTAACGACTCCGGTTAAAATCATAGTAAAAAAATCTCTGTCAGATTCTTCCTCAAACTCTGCCAGAGAAGTAATAACACGCTCCGGTGCTATTTTAAAATAACAAACTTTTGATTGAAGTCATAAAAACTAAGTATAATCACCATAGTCCTCTCACACATCCTATCTAGTCGTTGGGTGCAAGAGAATGACTGGGACTGACGTAGAGGGGAGGAGCTATATGCAGCTCTGCTGGGTGAATCCTCTTGCATTTCCTGTTGGGGAGGAGTTATATCCCAGAAGTAATGATGACCCGTGGACTGATCACACATAACAGAAGAAAAGAGGAGTGTCGATTTTGATACACCAATCACTAGGATTTGTGCTAGAGGAGACAATTAGAGACTCAGAGGGCAGATACTTGATTCTTAGGGGGAGGCTACATGATAAACAAATAGTTTTGTGCAACATCTATGCACCAAATGAGACACAGATTATTTTTTTCACAAACATTTCCCATTTGCTGACCCAGTGGTCCCATTCTAGGATCCTTCTAGGGGGAGACTTTAATTTGTCTATGTATGCGCACCAAGCACGGGGTAAACTGGAGCTTTCACAAAAACAAATGAGACACAACTCTATGGTAAAGAAGATTAAGGAAGTTCTCCTCTCACACAACATATTAGATTCCTGGGACACACTATACGGGAAAACTACAGATTATACATATTACTCTTTTGCCCACAAATCGTACTCCAAATTAGATTATATCTATGTAAGCCAAATTTTGATTCCAGACTTAGTTTCATCATCAATACATGCATGTGCTTGGTCTGACCACTCAATTGTCCAGGTAGATATTAGAGAATCTTTTCATACCAGTGCCACGCGCTCTTGGACCTTTGACCCACAAGTCCTCCGAAATCCAAACGCACAAGAGAATATTTCTAAAGCATTAAATGAGTACTGGGAAATAAACGTAGGTACAGCCTCCAACCCGGCCAATGTTTGGGCAGCCCACAAACCCTACATTAGGGGGTTGTTAATTAAAGAGAAGGCAGCATTAACCAAAGCGTCAAGATTACAAGTAGACTCTTTACAGAAAGAGATAGACTCCCTGACTAGACTGCACCAGGTGACCTTATCACCAAATACTTTTACACTTCTACAAAATAGGAGATTAGAATTAGCCACAATTATGAATAAGGCATCCGCTAGAGCAGCCACTAGACTGAAAGCACAGTACTACTTATATTCCAACAAGCCGGATAAATACCTGGCACATAGATTGAGGGAGCAAGTTAGATCCTTTACTATACCATATCTACAAAAGACAGAGGGAACTTATACTTCCAATCCCCAAGAGATAGCGGACACCTTTGCACAATATTATGCACAGCTATATGATGGGGATAAAACGGTACATAATGCCCAGACGGAGAGGTTGCGGGATAGGTTTCTGGAGAGGGCCAGACTCACTCCCTTAACTGAAGATACTAGTAGAGAGATTAATGCTGAGATCACGGCCAGGGAAGTCCTTAATGCTATCAAAGAATTAAAACCGGGGAAGGCTGCTGGTCCTGACGGCTTCCCAGGGGAGTATTACAAACTCTTTAGAACAATTTTAATACCGCATGTAGTCAGATTTTGTAATGAAATATTGCAGGAGGGTGAGATCCCAAGGGAGATTTTACAGGCTAAGATAGTAGTCATACCTAAACCAGGTCGCAACCCAAAACTCTGTCAAAGTTACCGGCCTATTTCTTTAATAAACCAGGACATCAAGATCCTCACTAAGATTTTAGCAAATAGACTTAAATTACATCTTCCACAATTGATCCACCCAGATCAGGTTGGTTTCATTTCTAACAGAGAGTCCCCTGACAATACGAGACGTGCGATTTCCCTGACTGACTATCTCATGAGTACTGGAACGCCTTCTCTGGTCCTTTCTCTGGACGCGGAGAAGGCGTTCGATAGAATAGATTGGAACTTTATGTTAGCAGTATTAACCAAATTGGGATTTCACGGCTCATTCTTGAAAGCCATTAAGAGTATCTATTCTTGTCCCACAGCTACGATAAGGGCAGCAGGTCATCAGTCACAAATCATAAACATTCTGAATGGCACTAGGCAGGGCTGCCCCCTGTCACCGTTACTGTTTGCGATGTGTATAGAGCCACTAGCCGCCACGATTCGTTTAGCTTCGGAGGTCCATGGAGTGAAAATAGCAGGGACTGAATTTAAATTATCATTATTTGCAGATGATGTGCTTCTTACGCTAACTAAGCCGTTGGTGTCTCTGCCGAACCTATATCATATATTAAGCAAATTTTCTGACATATCGGGCTATAAAATTAATTTGGATAAATGTGAAGCTTTACCCATAGCTATCCCACCCCACACTAAAAAGGTTATTGAAGCTAACTTTGAGTTTCTATGGGCTCCAGTAGCGATTAAATATTTGGGGATTAGATTGCCAAGCGATATTAGAGACCTCTATAAACTCAATTATCTCCCACTATTTAAAACAATTAGGAAAGATATTAGAAAATGGAAACTGGGCAACTTCTCCTGGTACGGCCGACTTTCAGCTATTAAAATGAACATACTCCCACGGCTGTTATATCTTTTTCGGGCCCTCCCAATCAAGATCCCTATGATAGATCTAACTAGGATGCAGTCAGACCTGGTGGGGTTTTTGAGAGGAAACAAGAAGGCTAGAATTCCGTCACAAACTCTATTGCAACATAGGCAATTAGGGGGTGTAGGAGTACCAAACCTGACTCACTACTATCAAGCAACGAGGTTAGCACAGACTACCTTATTGAGTAAAAACCCAGAAGAAGTAGTGTGGCTGAAAATTGAGACATTGCTAGCTAACTATAAAACGCCCAGACGACATACTGTGGGGGAGACAAGGACACTCACTTAGGGGTATTAATTCCTCGAAAATAACCAGTGTCGATGCAGGAGTGGGCTTCTTGGTCCAAATCTATGCACCCGATTCCGGTGAATTCAGTGGTCAGACCAATTAGGACTCTTTTGACTCCGGATTTTCATGCGCAAATTGCAAAATGGGAAAATAAGGGGCTGTATAGGGTGGCAGATTTTTTTACACCTAGGGAAGATAGCTACCTTTCACCAAATACAAGACAAGATAGCGCCAGAGAGGTTGTACTGGTTTCTATACCTACAAGTAGCTTCAGCTATAGCGAAATATAGCTCACACTCCTCTAGACAGGGACTGAACACATTGGAACATCTATGCAACACAGATAAACGAGACAAAAAAATCATCTCTCGCATATATATAGCAATACAACAAGCTACCAACACTTCTAAATCATCCCTTATGGTTAAGTGGGAATCGGATATCAGGCAAGAATTAACAAAGGAAGAGTGGGAAGGGATTCTCTCTACATCAGGTAAAGGACTAACTAGTGCTGATTTTAGAGAGAATTGTATAAAAACGTCTTTTAGATGGTATCTCACCCCTGTGATTACGTCTCACTATGCCCAGAACGGCAACAGAAATTGCTACAGAGGATGCGCTGAGGTGGGGACATACTATCATATGTGGTGGGATTGTCCCCAGGTCAGGCTCATTTGGAATAAGCTATCAGAGTTATTAAGCGAGGTATTGTCTGAGACTATAAAAACAGAATTTATGTTAACCTGATAAATTACTTTCTCCAACGGTGTGTCCGGTCCACGGCGTCATCCTTACTTGTGGGATATTCTCTTCCCCAACAGGAAATGGCAAAGAGCCCAGCAAAGCTGGTCACATGATCCCTCCTAGGCTCCGCCTACCCCAGTCATTCGACCGACGTTAAGGAGGAATATTTGCATAGGAGAAACCATATGATACCGTGGTGACTGTAGTTAAAGAAAATAAATTATCGGACCTGATTAAAAAACCAGGGCGGGCCGTGGACCGGACACACCGTTGGAGAAAGTAATTTATCAGGTAAACATAAATTCTGTTTTCTCCAACATAGGTGTGTCCGGTCCACGGCGTCATCCTTACTTGTGGGAACCAATACCAAAGCTTTAGGACACGGATGAAGGGAGGGAGCAAATCAGGTCACCTAAATGGAAGGCACCACGGCTTGCAAAACCTTTCTCCCAAAAATAGCCTCAGAAGAAGCAAAAGTATCAAACTTGTAAAATTTGGTAAAAGTGTGCAGTGAAGACCAAGTCGCTGCCCTACATATCTGATCAACAGAAGCCTCGTTCTTGAAGGCCCATGTGGAAGCCACAGCCCTAGTGGAATGAGCTGTGATTCTTTCAGGAGGCTGCCGTCCGGCAGTCTCGTAAGCCAATCTGATGATCCAAAAAGAGAGAGAGGTAGAAGTTGCTTTTTGACCTCTCCTTTTACCAGAATAAACAACAAACAAGGAAGATGTTTGTCTAAAATCCTTTGTAGCATCTAAATAGAATTTTAGAGCGCGAACAACATCCAAATTGTGCAACAAACGTTCCTTCTTCGAAACTGGTTTCGGACACAAAGAAGGTACGACTATCTCCTGGTTAATGTTTTTGTTAGAAACAACTTTTGGAAGAAAACCAGGTTTAGTACGTAAAACCACCTTATCTGCATGGAACACCAGATAAGGAGGAGAACACTGCAGAGCAGATAATTCTGAAACTCTTCTAGCAGAAGAAATTGCAACCAAAAACAAAACTTTCCAAGATAATAACTTAATATCAACGGAATGTAAGGGTTCAAACGGAACCCCCTGAAGAACTGAAAGAACTAAGTTGAGACTCCAAGGAGGAGTCAAAGGTTTGTAAACAGGCTTGATTCTAACCAGAGCCTGAACAAAGGCTTGAACATCTGGCACAGCTGCCAGCTTTTTGTGAAGTAACACAGACAAGGCAGAAATCTGTCCCTTCAAGGAACTTGCAGATAATCCTTTCTCCAATCCTTCTTGAAGAAAGGATAGAATCCTAGGAATCTTTACCTTGTCCCAAGGGAATCCTTTAGATTCACACCAACAGATATATTTTTTCCATATTTTGTGGTAAATTTTTCTAGTTACAGGCTTTCTGGCCTGAACAAGAGTATCAATAACAGAATCTGAGAACCCTCGTTTTGATAAGATCAAGCGTTCAATCTCCAAGCAGTCAGCTGGAGTGAGACCAGATTCAGATGTTCGAACGGACCTTGAACAAGAAGGTCTCGTCTCAAAGGTAGCTTCCATGGTGGAGCCGATGACATATTCACCAGATCTGCATACCAAGTCCTGCGTGGCCACGCAGGAGCTATCAAGATCACCGACGCCCTCTCCTGATTGATCCTGGCTACCTGCCTGGGGATGAGAGGAAACGGCGGGAATACATAAGCTAGTTTGAAGGTCCAAGGTGCTACTAGTGCATCTACTAGAGTCGCCTTTGGATCCCTGGATCTGGACCCGTAGCAAGGAACCTTGAAGTTCTGACGAGAGGCAATCAGATCCATGTCTGGAATGCCCCACAGATGAGTAATTTGGGCAAAGATTTCCGGATGGAGTTCCCACTCCCCCGGATGTAATGTCTGACGACTCAGAAAATCCGCTTCCCAATTTTCCACTCCTGGGATGTGGATTGCAGACAGGTGGCAGGAGTGAGTCTCCGCCCATTGAATGATTTTGGTCACTTCTTCCATCGCCAGGGAACTCCTTGTTCCCCCCTGATGGTTGATGTACGCAACAGTCGTCATGTTGTCTGATTGAAACCGTATGAACTTGGCCTTTGCTAGCTGAGGCCAAGCCTTGAGAGCATTGAATATCGCTCTCAGTTCCAGAATATTTATCGGTAGAAGAGATTCTTCCCGAGACCAAAGACCCTGAGCTTTCAGGGATCCCCAGACCGCGCCCCAGCCCATCAGACTGGCGTCGGTCGTGACAATGACCCACTCTGGTCTGCGGAAGGTCATCCCTTGTGACAGGTTGTCCAGGGACAGCCACCAACGGAGTGAGTCTCTGGTCCTCTGATTTACTTGTATCTTCGGAGACAAGTCTGTATAGTCCCCATTCCACTGACTGAGCATGCACAGTTGTAATGGTCTTAGATGAATGCGCGCAAAAGGAACTATGTCCATTGCCGCTACCATCAAACCTATTACTTCCATGCACTGCGCTATGGAAGGAAGAGGAACGGAATGAAGTGTTTGACAAGAGTTTAGAAGTTTTGTTTTTCTGGCCTCTGTCAGAAAAATCCTCATTTCTAAGGAGTCTATTATTGTTCCCAAGAAGGGAACCCTTGTCGACGGAGATAGAGAACTCTTTTCCACGTTCACTTTCCATCCGTGAGATCTGAGAAAGGCCAGGACTATGTCCGTGTGAGCCTTTGCTTGAGGAAGGGACGACGCTTGAATCAGAATGTCGTCCAAGTAAGGTACTACTGCAATGCCCCTTGGTCTTAGCACCGCTAGAAGGGACCCTAGTACCTTTGTGAAAATCCTTGGAGCAGTGGCTAATCCGAAAGGAAGCGCCACGAACTGGTAATGCTCGTCCAGGAATGCGAACCTTAGGAACCGATGATGTTCCTCGTGGATAGGAATATGTAGATACGCATCCTTTAAATCCACCGTGGTCATGAATTGACCTTCCTGGATGGAAGGAAGAATTGTTCGAATGGTTTCCATTTTGAACGATGGAACCTTGAGAAACTTGTTTAAGATCTTGAGATCTAAGATTGGTCTGAACGTTCCCTCTTTTTTGGGAACTATGAACAGATTGGAGTAGAACCCCATCCCTTGTTCTCCTAATGGAACAGGATGAATCACTCCCATTTTTAACAGGTCTTCTACACAATGTAAGAATGCCTGTCTCTTTATGTGGTCTGAAGACAATTGAGACCTGTGGAACCTCCCCCTTGGGGGAAGCCCCTTGAATTCCAGAAGATAACCTTGGGAGACTATTTCTAGTGCCCAAGGATCCAGAACATCTCTTGCCCAAGCCTGAGCGAAGAGAGAGAGTCTGCCCCCCACCAGATCCGGTCTCGGATCGGGGGCCAACATTTCATGCTGTCTTGGTAGCAATGGCAGGTTTCTTGGCCTGCTTTCCCTTGTTCCAGCCTTGCATTGGTCTCCAGGCTGGCTTGGCTTGAGAAGTATTACCCTCTTGCTTAGAGGACGTAGCACTTGGGGCTGGTCCGTTTCTACGAAAGGGACGAAAATTAGGTTTATTTTTGGTCTTGAAAGACCTATCCTGAGGAAGGGCGTGGCCCTTACCCCCAGTGATATCAGAGATAATCTCTTTCAAGTCAGGGCCAAACAGCGTTTTCCCCTTGAAAGGAATGTTAAGGAGTTTGTTCTTGGAAGACGCATCCGCTGACCAAGATTTCAACCAAAGCGCTCTACGCGCCACAATAGCAAACCCAGAATTCTTCGCCGCTAACCTAGCCAATTGCAAAGTGGCGTCTAGGGTGAAAGAATTAGCCAATTTGAGAGCACGGATTCTGCCCATAATCTCCTCATAAGGAGGAGAATCACTATCGATCGCCTTTACTAGCTCATCGAACCAGAAACACGCGGCTGTAGTGACAGGGACAATGCATGAAATTGGTTGTAGAAGGTAACCTTGCTGAACAAACATCTTTTTAAGCAAACCTTCTAATTTTTTATCCATAGGATCTTTGAAAGCACAACTATCTTCTATGGGTATAGTGGTGCGTTTGTTTAAAGTAGAAACCGCTCCCTCGACCTTGGGGACAGTTTGCCATAAGTCCTTTCTAGGGTCGACCATAGGAAACAATTTTTTAAATATGGGGGGAGGGACGAAAGGTATACCGGGCCTTTCCCATTCTTTATTTACAATGTCCGCCACCCGCTTGGGTATAGGAAAAGCTTCTGGGAGCCCCGGGACCTCTAGGAACTTGTCCATTTTACATAGTTTCTCTGGGATGATCAAATTCTCACAATCATCCAGAGTGGATAATACCTCCTTAAGCAGAGCGCGGAGATGTTCCAACTTAAATTTAAATGTAATCACATCGGGTTCAGCTTGTTGAGAAATTTTCCCTGAATCTGAAATTTCTCCCTCAGACAAAACCTCCCTGGCCCCCTCAGACTGGTATAGGGGCATTTCAGAACCATTATCATCAGCGTCCTCATGCTCTTCAGTATCTAAAACAGAGCAGTCGCGCTTACGCTGATAAGTGGGCATTTTGGCTAAAATGTTTTTGATAGAATTATCCATTACAGCCGTTAATTGTTGCATAGTAAGGAGTATTGGCGCGCTAGATGTACTAGGGGCCTCCTGAGTGGGCAAGACTCGTGTACAAAAAAAAAAAACTCTAAGCCATCTCCGTGGAGATGTTGCCTGTACAACGGCAAAGAGAATGACTGGGGTAGGCGGAGCCTAGGAGGGATCATGTGACCAGCTTTGCTGGGCTCTTTGACATTTCCTGTTGGGGAAGAGAATATCCCACAAGTAAGGATGACGCCGTGGACCGGACACACCTATGTTGGAGAAATTAACAGCAACACAGGCATTGCTGAATGAACATATCAAGCCATTTAATGCAGCCACTAACACTTTCATTCGCACATTGTGTACAGCCACCAGGATAAGTGTAGCTAGGCATTGGAAAACGGGGTCACCCTCTTGGGGAGAAGTCTTAGAAAAGATTAAAACCACACATCAAATGTCCGAAATAGTGGCCTACCAACAGGGAACAAAAGATCAATATCTGAAAATATGGAATTACTGGATCTTGAAGGGGTATTAAATTGCTACAGCTTAGGGAATCATCCGCACAATACACAAGACAACTAGACTTTAGGCTGACTGCTTTCCCTATCCTAGATTACTAATTGACTGTAGGTGCCCGGACGGCGAAGCAAATGGATGGGGTCTCCTCTCCCGGTCTGATTAAGCGGAGTTTAATGTTGCAGGCAGGTAGGTTTTGGTTTGACATTATTTGTTTAAGTTAAGTAATTTTATGTGTTATAGTTGAGAGAGTGAGGTCCAAAATTGTTGCGGGATGTCTATGGAGGGGGGGGGGGTACTGTAAAGGTGTAGGGGCCAATCTTCAGCTGCTGCATTCCCTTCTCTCCAGCGATGTCCTGGAATAAGATCAAGAACACACTAAGGGATGAGTATAAAGATACTATCTATAATATTGATATAGGAGCAATCCTTAAGCTACAGAATTCCTGGACCCTATTTTGTTTGAAGAAGCAAGAAAGATGGACTTGAGCTATTTTATAAAATTACGGGGGAGTGATAAAACTCCATAGATAGAGCTACAAGATATAAGAACTATTGCGCGGAGGGTTGTTACTCCCTTTGTCTTTTTGTTATTGTCTTTCAATATATGTGTTATATAATAAAAAATATTTCAACTAAATAAAACCAAGTTTCATAAACAAACAGAAGTGCAACTTTAAAATATATTTTAAAAAAAACTGTAAACTGTATTGACCATATTACCCAATATAAAAACTATAACAGTTCTCTGTTAATAATTAAAACAAGTATCAAGTAACTCAACACAACAAAAAGTTTCTGCAGCTAGCACAGGCACAGCATAACTTAAACCCATATTTGTGGGTTATTCTTATTTCTATAGGAAGAATCAATTGATTGTTCACAGATTCGAAAAAGGTTCGGCAACGATATTAGCACTGCTCAAAAACTTCAAAACTAATTATATACTACTGGAGTAAAGGTTTATTAACCTGTTTTTATTTATGGTATTAAGGTTTGAACATGCAATACAGATTTAACAGATTTAACTGTTGTGGTATATAACATCTCTTTATTTATCTTAAAATTTAATAAAATTAAGTTTCGTAAATTTTACAAAAGAGCAGTACTTGGATATGGATTGATTATACCAACTTGCATAAAATGTTTTTGTCAGCAAATTTTGATTTCGTTTTAGTCATAGTATTTTGACTAAAATGTTATTTTGATTTAGTTTTAGTCATATTTTAGTCATCAGAATTTCTTTAGTTTTATAGTAATTTTAGTCGACGAAATTAACACTGGTGCAACACCACTATGGGGCATACTTATCAATGTGCGAGCGGACATGATACAAAGTAGCATATAATGTACGCCGCACATCGATAAATGCCGACAGCATACGCTGTCGGCATTTATCATTGCACCAGCAGTTCTTGTGAACTGCTGGTGCAATGCCGCCCCCAGAAGATTCGCGGCCAATTGGCTGCTAGCAGGTGGTGTCAATCAACCCGATCGTATTTTATTGGGATGATTTCTGTCCACGGCCTCAGAGTAGGTAAACAAGTTATGGAGCAGCGATCTTTAGGTTTGCCGGAAACAAGGGGCATCAAGCTCCATACGGCGCTTGATACATATGCCCCTATGAATCATCTACAGAGTTGATAGGTGAAGTTTGAAAGCCTGACCCTCTCTACCTGGCTCATATATAAATATGGTTTTGTTTGGAAATATCAAATTAAATAAATATATATATATATATATATATATATATGTATGTATGTATGTATATGTGTGTGTATATGTGTGTGTGTGTGTGTATGTGTGTGTATATGTGTGTGTATGTGTATGTGTGTGTAAATGTGTGTGTATATGTGTGTGTATTTGTGTGTGTATATTTCATGACAAAGAATTATTGCTGAAAGTCTATTTAAATCTGTACTACCTACAAAAACTAAACTACTCACACATCTCTTATTGCCCAGAAAGACAAAGCTAAATTACAGGAAACAGACTGAGGTGTGAGAAAGGATGGGCACAGTAGCTATAGTAAACACGGTATAAGCAATATAGCTTTGTTTTAAAAATGGTTTAGGCATATCATAGCTGCATCATTTCGCAAGCATCCATTTCTTGACAAATTCCAAAGCCTCGCTGAGAAATTGTCAAGGTTTTTACTTCACAGACTTGTCAGATTTCACACATACACTAACAAGCCAATTAACAGCTCTTCACTTTTGCTGCTGACAAAATTCTCTCAAAAATGGTGAAATCATTCATACATAAAGCTGGTTCAGAGCGTACATGTAGAAGGCACAAAATATAACACCTAGCTGTATATGTCTTCAAATACAGACTCTGATACATGAAGTAGAAGAATCAAAGTGACATGAAAAACAGGATATCTACGTAAAGGTTCACATTTACCTACTGAGCACAACAGTGGTAGGGAGAAACAAAAAAAAAACATTACTATTTCCACAGGAAAAATAAAACAAAACTAGAGTTTGACAGTGGAATACATAAGCCAAGAGGAAAGCAAAACATTTATAAAGTATACCTATCCAGACACACATACACAAACACTGTGATAATTGCAACAACCTATTGAGGGATCTGCAAACCTATTAATTGATACAACACTCTGCATATTTCTCTGTCACACCGACACAATTTTATTTTAATTCTGAGAATGGGCAGTGAGCAACAGCTCACATTTGCCCTCACCATAGTAGTGGCAATACAGATGATCTATTCCGCTACACAAAGATGGGAAAAAAACATTATTATTAGCACGATAAAGCTGCTACAACAAGGTGAAAGCATAAATGACCATTTTTTCCCCTTCTCTCAATGCACCCAGTTTTCCTTTCAGCTCCCACTCACCCAATTTTTACTCAGAGGAGAAATAATGTTTCACCTATTGGATGATTTTTCATTTTAACGCACATATGTGGGCAGCGATACTACAACAAGACAAGACCTCTATAATTACGGCATTGAATTTTTTTTTTAATGTGAAAAAAGTCTTTCCCAAAAGACTAACTATGATTATTTATTACTGAGTTGAAAAAAAACAATACAAATCCCAGATATGAAAAAAAATAATTTAGTAAGAACCTATTATTGTATTAACAAATAGATTCAAAACTTTAGTTTATATTTTTAGTGATGGTAAATCCTAGTGTTTTTTTAAACACTTAGGATTTACCATCACTTTAAAGCAATGATATGCAGCTTTAGTTTAAATATTGGAAACAAACATTTATAATGATATTATCCATACAGGGAGCTGCCGTGTTCTAACCTAGGTTTTCTTCTCTACTCAGGCTAATCAGTAACCGCTATAAATGAGTCAACAGTGTTATATTCCACACAATGTAGATTCAAATGGAAATTTGCCAGAGAAAGCCATTCACAGACTTCAACACTTGACCAATTGTAGAAAATATGAAAACATTTTTTCACTCACTATTTTAGCTGAGCTAACCTAAAAGAACATCTGGGAATTTTTAACCCTTTAACAATCCAAATGGATGTGGCAGAGCAGCAATAAACTGCTACCTTTACAGGAGTTTCAGCGTCATCATATTCTTTTTCATATTTTTACAAAAAATACAAATACTTGAAAATAACAGTTATAAATATTTAACCACAACATTAGTTATTCAAGTCAGTTCTAGAAGAGCAGATGCTTTTGCCTATGACTGGTCAAAATGGCTAAAGCTTCAATAAAGGTTGTTCTACTATTTGGAGTGCTACCGTCTCTTCTATTTTGCATCTATTACCTGAATATCTTTGGGAGAGATCCTGAAAGTTTTAGCACCCTGACTTACATGTTATTTTTAACTGTGGTCTCACTATATGATACTGGGAGTGCTGATCCGGATCCTGTTGTGCCATTATATCTACCCTCATTCTATGTAAGGTGAGAGAATCTGTGCAGATGATTAGTCAGAGCCAGATTTACTTAAATAATAAGCTGCAAAATACATCTACAAAGATAAAAAAAAATTGCCTCATTTCTTAGGATCAAAAATAAAAATATAAAAACTAAAAATATATTACCAAAATGTAACCACCCATGGTAAATTTCCAAGTGATAGCTAGAGCTCCAATATAAAAATGAAACTCAAAAGAAACAGACGTTGGATTGTATACGCTAGTAACTGGTGGGAAAAAATAAAAAATGTTATATATATATATATATATATATATATATATATCTATCTATCTATATATATATATATATATATATCTAACACCCTCCTGTATCTTTAGCCCAGTGTATAACTTACAGACATTGCAGTTAAAGTGAAGGTCAATTTGGATGAATTAGTGCCCGGTTTTTAATAAACCTAATAAAAAACAGAATTTATGCTTACCTGATAAATTACTTTCTCTTGTGATGTATCGAGTCCACGGATTCATCCTTTACTTGTGGGATATTCTCCTTCCCAACAGGAAGTAGCAAAGAGAGCACACAGCAGAGCTGTCCATATAGCTCCCCCTCTAGCTCCACCCCCCCAGTCATTCGACCGAAGGTTAGAAAGAAAAAGGAGAAACCATAGGGTGCAGTGGTGACTGTAGTTTAAACAAAAAAACTACCTGACTTAATAGCCAGGGCGGGCCGAGGACTCGATACATCACAAGAGAAAGTAATTTATCAGGTAAGCATAAATTCTGTTTTCTCTTGTAAGATGTATTGAGTCCACGGATTTATCCTTTACTTGTGGGATACCAATACCAAAGCTTTAGGACACGGATGAAGGGAGGGAACAAGACAGGTACCTTAAACGGAAGGCACCACTGCTTGTAAAACCTTTCTCCCAAAAATAGCCTCCGAAGAAGCAAAAGTATCGAATTTGGAAAATTTGGAAAAAGTATGCAGCGAAGACCAATTCGCTGCCTTACAAATCTGTTCAACAGAAGCCTCCTTTTTAAAAGCCCATGTGGAAGCCACTGCTCTGGTAGAATGAGCAGCAATTGTTTCGGAAGGCTGCTGGCCAGCAGTCTCATAGGCCAAACGGATGATGCTTTTCAGCCAAAAGGAAAGAGAGGTAGCCGTCGCCTTCTGACCTCTCCTTTTACCCGAATAGATAACAAACAATGAAGTTGTTTGTCTGAAATCCTTAGTTGCTTGTAAATAGAACTTTAAAGCACGAACCACATCAAGATTGTGTAACAGACGTTCCTTCTTCGAAGAAGGATTAGGTCACAGAGAAGGAACAACAATTTCCTGGTTAATATTCTTATTAGACACAACCTAACGAAGAAAACCGGGTTTGATATGCAAAACTACCTTATCTGCATGGAAAACCAGGTAAGGTGAATCACACTGTAAAGCAGATAACTCTGAAACTCTTCGAGCAGAAGAGATAGCTACCAAAAACAAAACTTTCCAAGATAAAAGCTTAATATCTATGGAATGTAAAGGTTCAGACGGAACCCCTTGCATAACTGAAAGAACTAAATTCAGACTCCATGGCGGAGCCACAGGTCTATAAACAGGCTTGATTCTGACTAAAGCCTGACTAAACGCTTGAACGTCTGGTACCTCTGCCAAACGTTTGTGTAAAAGAATAGACAAAGCAGATATCTGTCCCTTTAAGGAACTAGCTGATAATCCTTTCTCCAATCCTTCTTGGAGAAAGGACAATATCCTGGGAATCCTAATCTTACTCCATGAGTAACCCTTGGATTTGCACAAAAAAAACATAATTTATGTAAGAACTTACCTGATAAATTCATTTCTTTCATATTAGCAAGAGTCCATGAGCTAGTGACGTATGGGATATACATTCCTACCAGGAGGGGCAAAGTTTCCCAAACCTTAAAATGCCTATAAATACACCCCTCACCACACCCACAATTCAGTTTAACGAATAGCCAAAATAAGGAATTGGAATAATTGTGCTTTATACAAAAATCATAACCACCACAAAAAAGGGTGGGCCTCATGGACTCTTGCTAATATGAAAGAAATGAATTTATCAGGTAAGTTCTTACATAAATTATGTTTTCTTTCATGTAATTAGCAAGAGTCCATGAGCTAGTGACGTATGGGATAATAAATACCCAAGATGTGGAACTTCCACGCAAGAGTCACTAGTGAGGGAGGGATAAAATAAAGACAGCCAATTCCGCTGAAAAATCAATCCACTGCCCAAATCAAAAAAGTTTCAATTTTATAATGAAAAAAACTGAAAATATAAGCAGAAGAATCAAACTGAAACAGCTGCCTGAAGTACCATTCTACCAAAACTGCTTCTAAAGAAGAGAAAACATCAAAATGGTAGAACATAGTAAAAGTATGCAAAGAAGACCAAGTCATTGCTTTGCCAATCTGATCAACAGAAGCTTCATTCTTAAAAAGCCTAGGAAGTAGAAACTTACCTAGTAGAATGAGCCATAATCCTCCGAGGCGGGAATCCACCCGACTCCAAATAAGCATGATGAATCAAAAGTTTAAGCAAGATGCCAAATAAATGGCAGAAGACTTTTGACCTTCCTAACACCAGAAAAGATAACAAATAGACTAGAAGACTATCTGAAATCTGAATAGCTTCAACATAAGATTTCAAAACTCTTACCATATCCAAAGAATGTAAGAATCTTACCAAAGAAGTCTTAGGAAAAGACAATAATTCCTCCCTAATGTTGATAGAAATCACAACTTTAGGTAAGAATTGAAATGAGGATAGCAAAAACCACCTTATCCTGATGAAAAAATCAGAAAAAGGAGACTCACAAGAAAGAACAGATAATTAAAAATTGTTCTAGCTGAAGAGATGTCTAAAAAGAACAATACTTTCCATGAAAGTAAAAAATGTCTAGAGAAAACATATGCTCAAATAGAAGAGCCTGTAAACCCTTTAGAACCAAATTAAAACTCCAAGGAGGAGAAATTGGCTTAATGACAAGTTTGATAAGAACCAAAGCCTGAACAAAATAATGAATAACAGGAAGGAACACTGCCTTACCCTGATGAAAAATCAGAAAAGGAGATCCACAAGAAAGAGCAGAAAACTCAGAAACTCTTCTAGCAGAAGAGATAACCAAAAGGAACAATACTTTCCAAGAAAGTAATTTTAATGTCCAGAGAACGCAAAGGTTCAAACGGAGGAGCCTGTAAAGCCCTCAGTACCAAATTGAGACTCCAAGGAGGTGATATTGACTTAATGACAGGCTTGATACAAACCAAAGCCTGTACAAAAAAGGAATATCAGAATGAATAGCAATCTTTTTGTGAAAAAGAACAGAAACTGTAGAAATTTGTCCTTTCAAATAACTTGCAGACAAAACAAACCTGAAAAAACAGAATTTATGCTTACCTGATAAATTACTTTCTCCAACGGTGTGTCCGGTCCATGGCGTCATCCATAACTTGTGGGAATATTCTCCTCCCCAACAGGAAATGGCAAAGAGCACAGCAAAAGCTGTCCATATAGTCCCTCCCAGGCTCCGCCCCCCCCAGTCATTCGACCGACGGACAGGAGAAAAAAAGGAGAAACTATAGGGTGCCGTGGTGACTGTAGTTAAAGAAAGAAATTTATCAAACCTGATTAAAAAACCAGGGCGGGCCGTGGACCGGACACACCGTTGGAGAAAGTAATTTATCAGGTAAGCATAAATTCTGTTTTCTCCAACATTGGTGTGTCCGGTCCACGGCGTCATCCATAACTTGTAGGAACCAATACCAAAGCTTTAGGACACGGATGAAGGGAGGGAGCCAATCAGGTTACCTAAACAGAAGGCACCACGGCTTGCAAAACCTTTCTCCCAAAAATAGCCTCCGAAGAAGCAAAAGTATCAAATTTGTAGAATTTGGCAAAAGTGTGCAGAGAAGACCAAGTCGCTGCCTTACATATCTGATCAACAGAAGCCTCGTTCTTGAAGGCCCATGAGGAAGCCACAGCCCTAGTAGAGTGAGCTGTGATTCGTTCAGGAGGCTGCCTTCCGGCAGTCTTGTATGCCAATCGGATGATGCTTTTCAGCCAAAAGGAAAGAGAGGTAGCAGTAGCTTTTTGACCTCTCCTCTTGCCAGAATAAACGACAAACAGAGAAGACGTTTGCCTGAAATCCTTTGTTGCTTCTAAATAGAACTTTAAAGCACGGACTACATCTAAATTGTGTAACAAACGTTCCTTCTTTGAAACTGGATTCGGGCACAAAGAAGGTACAACTATTTCCTGGTTAATATTCTTGTTGGAAACAACTTTTGGAAGGAAACCAGGTTTAGTACGTAAAACAACCTTATCTGAATGAAACACCAGATAGGGCGGATTACACTGCAGAGCAGATAATTCAGAAACTCTTCTTGCAGAAGAAATAGCAACCAAAAACAGAACTTTCCAAGATAACAACTTGATATCTATGGAGTGTAAGGGTTCAAACGGAACCCCTTGAAGAACTGAAATAACTAAATTTAGACTCCAGGGAGGAGTCAAAGGTCTGTAAACAGGCTTGATTATGACCAAAGCCTGAACAAAAGCTTGAACATCTGGCACAGCTGCCAGTCGTTTGTGTAACAAGACAGATAAAGCAGAAATCTGTCCTTTTAGAGAATTCGCTGATAATCCCTTATCAAAACCTTCTTGGAGAAAGGAAAGGATCCTAGGAATTTTAATCTTACTCCATGAGAATCCCTTGGATTCACACCAACAGATATACCGGTATGTTTTCCATATTTTATGGTAAATCTTTCTAGTCACAGGTTTTCTGGCTTGTACCAGAGTATCTATCACAGAATCCGAAAACCCACGCTTAGATAAAAACAGAATTTATGTTTACCTGATAAATTACTTTCTCCAACGGTGTGTCCGGTCCACGGCGTCATCCTTACTTGTGGGATATTCTCTTCCCCAACAGGAAATGGCAAAGAGCCCAGCAAAGCTGGTCACATGATCCCTCCTAGGCTCCGCCTACCCCAGTCATTCGACCGACGTTAAGGAGGAATATTTGCATAGGAGAAACCATATGGTACCGTGGTGACTGTAGTTAAAGAAAATAAATTATCAGACCTGATTAAAAAAACCAGGGCGGGCCGTGGACCGGACACACCGTTGGAGAAAGTAATTTATCAGGTAAACATAAATTCTGTTTTCTCCAACATAGGTGTGTCCGGTCCACGGCGTCATCCTTACTTGTGGGAACCAATACCAAAGCTTTAGGACACGGATGAAGGGAGGGAGCAAATCAGGTCACCTAAATGGAAGGCACCACGGCTTGCAAAACCTTTCTCCCAAAAATAGCCTCAGAAGAAGCAAAAGTATCAAACTTGTAAAATTTGGTAAAAGTGTGCAGTGAAGACCAAGTCGCTGCCCTACATATCTGATCAACAGAAGCCTCGTTCTTGAAGGCCCATGTGGAAGCCACAGCCCTAGTGGAATGAGCTGTGATTCTTTCGGGAGGCTGCCGTCCGGCAGTCTCGTAAGCCAATCTGATGATGCTTTTAATCCAAAAAGAGAGAGAGGTAGAAGTTGCTTTTTGACCTCTCCTTTTACCAGAATAAACAACAAACAAGGAAGATGTTTGTCTAAAATCCTTTGTAGCATCTAAATAGAATTTTAGAGCGCGAACAACATCCAAATTGTGCAACAAACGTTCCTTCTTTGAAACTGGTTTCGCTCTAAGCCATCTCCGTGGAGATGTTGCCTGTACAACGGCAAAGAGAATGACTGGGGTAGGCGGAGCCTAGGAGGGATCATGTGACCAGCTTTGCTGGGCTCTTTGCCATTTCCTGTTGGGGAAGAGAATATCCCACAAGTAAGGATGACGCCGTGGACCGGACACACCTATGTTGGAGAAATCAAGCGTTCAATTTCCAAGCCGTCAGCTGGAGAGAAACTAGATTTGGATGTTCGAATGGACCTTGTACTAGAAGATCCTGTCTCAAAGGTAGCTTCCATGGTGGAGCCGATGACATAATCACCAGGTCTGCATACCAAGTCCTGCGTGGCCATGCAGGAGTTATCAAAATCACAGAGGCCTTCTTCTGTTTGATCCTGGCTACCAGCCTGGGAATGAGAGGGAACGGTAGAAACGCATAAGCTAGGTTGAAGGTCCAAGGCGCCACTAATGCATCCACCAGAGTCGCCTTGGGATCCCTGGATCTGGACCCGTAGCAAGGAACCTTGAAGTTCTGACGAGACGCCATCAGATCCATGTCCGGAATGCCCCATAATTGGGTCAATTGGGCACTTCCCCGGATGGAAGGTCTGACGACTCAGATAATCCGCCTCCCAGTTTTCCACTCCTGGGATGTGGATCGCAGATAGGTGGCAGGAGTGATCCTCCGCCCATTTGATGATTTTGGTCACCTCTCTCATCGCCAGGGAACTCCTTGTTCCCCCCTGATGAATGATGTAAGCAACAGTCGTCATGTTGTCTGATTGGAATCTTATGAATCTGGCCTTTGCTAGTTGAGGCCAAGCCCTGAGAGCATTGAATATCGCTCTCAGTTTCAGAATGTTTATCGGGAGAAGAGACTCTTCCCTGGACCATAGACCCTGAGCTTTCAGGGAATCCCAGACCGCGCCCCAGCCTAATAGACTGGCGTCGGTCGTGACGATGACCCACTCTGGTCTGCGGAAGCTCATTCCCTGGGACAGGTGATCCTGGGTCAGCCACCAACGGAGTGAGTCTCTGGTCTTCTGATCTACTTGAATCACTGGAGACAAGCCTGTATAGTCCCCATTCCACTGTTTGAGCATGCACAGTTGAAATGGTCTTAGATGAATTTGCGCAAAAGGAACTATGTCCATTGCTGCAACCATCAACCCTACTACTTCCATGCACTGAGCTATGGAAGGCCGTAGAACAGAGTGAAGAACTTGACAAGCGTTTAGAAGCTTTGACTTTCTGACATCTGTCAGGAAAATCTTCATTTCTAAAGAATCTATTATTGTCCCCAAGAAGGGAACTCTTGTTGACGGAGACAGGGAACTTTTTTCTATGTTCACCTTCCACCCGTGAGATCTGAGAAAGGCCAGAACGATGTCTGTGTGAGCCTTTGCCTTCGAAAGAGACAACACTTGTATTAGAATGTCGTCCAAGTAAGGTGCCACTGCAATGCCCCTTGGTCTTAGAATCGCTAGAAGGGACCCGAGTACCTTTGTGAAAACCCTTGGAGCAGTGGCTAGCCCGAATGGGAGAGCTACAAACTGGTAATGTTTGTCCAGAAAGGCGAACCTTAGGAACTGATGATGATCTTTGTGGATAGGAATATGTAGATACGCATCCTTTAGATCCACGGTAGTCATAAATTGACCCTCCTGGATGGTAGGTAGAATCGTTTGAATAGTTTCCATTTTGAACGACGGCACTCTGAGAAATTTGTTTAGAATCTTTAAATCCAGAATTGGTCTGAAGGTTCCCTCTTTTTTTGGAACTACAAACAGATTTGAGTAAAACCCCAGTCCTTGTTCCACAGCTGGAACTGGGTGTATCACTCCCATTTTTAACAGGTCCTCTACACAATGTAAGAATGCCTGTCTCTTTATTTGGTTTGAAGATAAACTAGAGATGTGGAACCTTCCCCTTGGGGGTAGTTCCTTGAATTCTAGAAGATAACCCTGAGAGACTATTTCTAGTGTCCAGGGATCCTGAACATCTCTTGCCCAGGCCTGAGCAAAGAGAGAGAGTCTGCCCCCTACTAGATCCGGTCCCGGATCGGGGGCTACCCCTTCATGCTGTCTTGGTAGCAGCAGCAGGTTTCTTAACCTGTTTACCCTTGTTCCAGCCTTGCATCGGTTTCCAAGCTGGTTTGGTCTGGGAAGCATTACCCTCTTGTCTAGAGGCTGCAGAGTTGGAGGCCGGTCCGTTCCTGAAATTGCGAAAGGAACGAAAATTGGACTTATTCTTAGCCTTGAAAGGCCTATCTTGTGGGAGGGCATGGCCCTTACCCCCAGTGATATCTGAAATAATCTCTTTCAATTCTGGCCCAAAGAGGGTCTTACCTTTGAAAGGGATATTAAGCAATTTTGTCTTGGAAGATACATCCGCTGACCAAGATTTTAGCCAAAGCGCTCTGCGCGCCACAATTGCAAACCCTGAATTTTTTGCCGCTAATCTAGCTAACTGCAAAGCGGCATCTAAAATAAAGGAATTAGTTTAAGTGCGTGAATTCTGTCCATAACCTCCTCATACGGAGTCTCTCTACTGAGCGACTTTTCTAGTTCTTCGAACCAGAACCACGCTGCTGTAGAGACAGGAATAATACACGAAATAGGTTGAAGGAGGTAACCTTGCTGTACAAAAATCTTTTTAAGCAAATCCTCCAATTTTTTATACATAGGATCTTTGAAAGCACAATCGTCCTCAATAGGAATGGTCGTGCGTTTGGCTAGTGTAGAAACTGCCCCCTCGACCTTAGGGACTGTTTGCCATAAGTCCTTTCTGGGGTCGACCATAGGAAATAATTTTTTAAATATAGGAGGAGGGACAAAAGGTATGCCAGGCTTCTCCCACTCCTTATTCACTATGTCCGCCACCCGCTTGGGTATTGGAAAAGCGTCGGGGTGCACCGGGACCTCTAGGAATTTGTCCATCTTGCACAATTTTTCTGGGATGACCAAGTTGTCACAATCATCCAGAGTAGATAGCACCTCCTTAAGCAGTGCGCGGAGATGCTCTAATTTAAATTTAAATGTCACAACATCAGGTTCTGCCTGCTGAAAAATTCTTCCTGAATCAAAAATTTCCCCATCTGACAAAACCTCCCTCATAGCCACTTCAGATTGGTGTGAGGGTATGACAGAGCAATTATCATCAGCGCCCTCCTGCTCTACAGTGTTTAAAACAGAGCAATCGCGCTTTCTCTGAA
The DNA here is from genome assembly GCF_027579735.1 of Bombina bombina. NCBI lineage: Eukaryota > Metazoa > Chordata > Amphibia > Anura > Bombinatoridae > Bombina > Bombina bombina. The sequence goes on from NC_069504.1 coordinate 604,004,101, forward strand.
ATGCAGGCATTTTGGATAAAATATTTGCTATGGAGTTATCCATTACTGCTGTCAATTGTTGCATAGTAACAAGCATTGGCGCGCTAGAAATACTAGGGGTCTCTTGCGTGGGCAAAACTGGTGTAGACACAGAAGGAGATGATGTAGAACTATGTCTACTCCCTTCATCTGATGAATCATCTTGGGCAACTTTACCATCTGTGGCAGTACTGTCCTTACTTTGTTTGGACGCTATGGCACAATTATCACACATATTTGAAGGGGGAGACACTTTGGCTTCCATACACACAGAACATAGTCTATCTGAAGGCACAGACATGTTAAACAGGCTTAAACTTGACAATAAAGTACAAAAACCGTTTTAAAACAAAACCGTTACTGTCTCTTTAAATTTTAAACAGGGCACACTTTATTACTGAATATGTGAAAAACTATGAAGGAATTGTTCAATTTTAACCAAACTTTCTTAAAGCATTCAAAGCATTGCACCCCAAATTTCAGGCTATTAACCCTTAAAATGTGGAAACCGGAGCCTTTTACAGTTTTAACCCCCTTACAGTCCCAGCCCCAGCCTTTGCTGCGACTTCACCAAACCCAGGGGAGTATACGATATCAAATGAAGCCTTCTAGGAACCTCTTCAACTAATTCCAGACCCACACACATGCAGCTGCATGCATTGCTCTCAAAAGTAACTGCGCAGTAACGGCGCGAAAATGAGGCTCTGCCTACTACAGAGAAGGCCCTTCCTGACTGAGAAGGTGTCTAAACCAGTGCCTGACGTAAAAAAACGTTCCCCAAAGTTATAAAGTGTGAATTTCAACATCAAACTGTATAAAATGCCTAAATAAAGCAATCGATCTAGCCGATAAAAGTGTCTACCAGTTTTATAGCCCATATTAAGCCCTTTATTCTGTTTGAGACTAAGAAAATGGCTTACCGATCCCCATGAGGGGAAAAATGACAGCCTTCCAGCATTACACAGTCCTGTTAGAAATATGGCTAGTCATACCTTAAGCAGAAAAGTCTGCCAACTGCTCCCCCCAACTGAAGTTATCTCATCTCAACAGTCCTGTGTGGGAACAGCAATCGATTTTAGTTACTGCTGCTAAAATCATACTCCTCTCACAAACAGAACTCTTCATCTTTTTCTGTTTCAGAGCAAATAGTACATACCAGCACTATTTTAAAATAACAAACTCTTGATAGTAGAATAAAAACTACAACTAAACACCACATACTCTTCACCATCTCCGTGGAGATGCTACTTGTTCAGAGCGGCAAAGAGAATGACTGGGGGGGCAGAGCCTGGGAGGGACTATATGGACAGCTTTTGCTGTGCTCTTTGCCATTTCCTGTTGGGGAGGAGAATATTCCCACAAGTTATGGATGACGCTGTGGACTGGACACACCAATGTTGGAGAAATTGTAAAATTCTAGGAATTCTAAAAGAATGCCAAAAGAATTTATGAGAAAAAAAACCAATAAATGAAAGTCTTCCAAACTCTATAATAAATCTTTCTAGAGACAGATTTACAAACCTGTAACATAGTATTAATCACTGAGTCAGAGAAACCTCTATGACTAAGAATCAAACGTTCAATCTCCATATCTTCAAATTAAATGATTTGAGATCCTGATGGAAAAATGGGCCTTGAGATAAAAGGTCTGGTCTTAACGGAAATGTCCAAGGTTGGCAACTGGCCATCCGAATGAGATCCGCATACCAAAACCTGTGAGGCCATGCTGGAACCACCAGCAGTACAAACGAACGCTCCATTAGAATTTTTGAAGAACTAGAGGCGGAAGATATAGACAGAATGATAATTCCAAGGAAGTGTCAATGCATACGCTACTTCCGCCTGAGGATCCCCGGACCTGAAATAGGCCCCTGGGAAATTCCTTGTTAAGACGAGAGGCCAACAGATCTATTTCTGGAAGCCCTCACATCTGAAAAATTGAAAAACATATCTGGGTAAAGACCATTCTCCCGGATGTAAAGCTTGATTAACAGAGATAATCCGCTTCCCAAACGTCTATACCTGGGAAAAGGACCCCAGAATTTAGATAGGAGCTGGATTTAGCCCAAGCAAATATCCGAGATACTTTGTCACAATCTAAAGACTGATAGTCACACCCTGATGATTGACATACACCACAGATGTGATAATGTCTGAAAAAACAATCAACGTCTCTTCTTCAAAAGAAACCAACTGAAGAACTCTGGGAATGCACGGAGATCCAAAATATCAAATGGTAATCTCGCCTCTTAAGATTTCCAAACCCCTTGTGCTGACAGAGAACCTCAGACAGCCTCCCAACCTAAAAGACTCGCATATATAGAGATCATGGTCCAGGTTGAAAGAATCGAAGAGACCAGAAGAACTAAATGATGGTGATCTTAACCACCGAATCAAAGATAGATAAACATAGAATTCGAAGATTTAAAAAGTGAAATCCTAGAATCCCTGCACCATTATGCAGCATAAAAAACTGGAAAGGTTTTCTATGAAAATGAGCAAAGGAAAATGAATCCAATGCTGCAGCCATAAGACCTAAATTTCCATGCATATATAGCAACTGAAGGAAATAGTAGAGACTGAAGGTACAGACAGACGGAACCCAATAAGAAAAAAATCACTTATCTGTTAGAGACAAAGACAGTGACACAATCTATCTGGAAACCTAAAAAAGGTGACCCTTGTGTGAGGAATCAAGAGCTTTTGATAAAAAGATCCTCTAACCATGTCTTGAAAAAACAAAATTGAATCATATGAGATTCCATAGTCTCAGAAAATAAAAATAATCTGAATGAAAACAGAATGAAGATATGCATCTATTGTATCAAAAGAAAACAAATAATGCTATCACTGACCAAAAAAAGTCAGAGACCATTTAAATACCAATCTAAAAGATGGTACATTTATATAATAAAAAGATTTTCTATCTTTGGAACAATGAATAGTTTGAATAAAACCCCAAAACCCAGATCCTAAAAATGGAACTGGAATAAATACCCCAGAAGATTCCAGATCTGAGCAGCGCTTGATCCTCAACAATTACCCAAAATATATGGGACTGAAACTCATTAAGGAAAGTGTTAGCCTTACTGGAATAGCTGGAATATAATAGAGAGAAAAAGACTTCTCACAGACGGTTTTACTTCATTTCAAATGGAACTGGATTTATTCCAGTTCAAATGGAACTGGAATAAATACCCCAGAAGATTCCAGATCTGAGCAGCGCTTGATCCTCAACAATTACCCAAAATATATGGGACTGAAACACATTAAGGAAAGTGTTAGCCTTACTGGAATAGCTGGAATATAATAGAGAGAAAAAGACTTCTCACAGACGGTTTTACTTCAAATTTTATTTTGTACCCAAAATCTAAGAATTTTGGACCGAATAGAACCAAAAAAACTTCTAAATAAAAACATGTTACTTGGGTAAGAATTTAGAATTTTGTTCTTTAGTAAGAACAACCAAACTAAAATAAGCTTAAAGTTTTAGTCTAAGAACTTAATCTTGAAGCCCAGAGTAACAGTTAAGAATTGAATCCAATATGAATCAAATAATTGATTATCTTGGAAAAAAAGAAAAAAAGATTTTTTAGAAATCACAAAATTTCTTCTAGCTAAAAACAGCTAAAGACATAGATTAAACCTCATTTGTGAAAATATTCAATAAAAATGAACAAATAAAATTATTAGCATGTTAATCCAGTTAAGGGACCAGCCAACACACCGGACTTGCATAAACAAAAAACATAATTTATGCTTACCTGATAAATTTATTTCTCTTGTAGTGTAGTCAGTCCACGGGTCATCAATTACTTATGGAATATATCTCTTCCTAACAGGAAGCTGCAAGAGGATCACCCAGCAGAGCTTGCTACATAGCTCCTCCCCTCACATGTCATATTCAGTCATTCGACCAAAGCAGACGAGAAAGGAGAAACCATAGGGTGCAGTGGTGACTGGAGTTTAATTAAAATGTAGGTCTGCCTTAAAGACAGGGCGGGCCGTGGACTGACTACACTACAAGAGAAATAAATTTATCAGGTAAGCATAAATTATGTTTTCTCTTGTCAAGTGTAGTCAGTCCACGGGTCATCAATTACTTATGGAATACCAATACCAAAGCTAAAGTACACGGATGAAGGGAGGGACAAGGCAGGAACATTAAACAGAAGGAACCACTGCCGGAAGTACCTTTCTCCCAAAAATAGCCTCCGAAGAAGCAAAAGTGTCAAATTTGTAAAATTTTGAAAAGGTGTGAAGCGAAGACCAAGTCGCAGCCTTGCAAATCTGTTCAACAGAGGCCTCATTTTTAAAGGCCCAGGTGGAAGCCACAGCTCTAGTAGAATGAGCTGTAATCCTTTCAGGAGGCTGCTGTCCAGCAGTCTCATAGGCTAAACGTATTATGCTACGAAGCCAAAAAGAGAGAGGTAGCCGAAGCCTTTTGACCTCTTCTCTGTCCAGAGTAAACGACAAACAGGGAAGAAGTTTGACGAAAATCTTTAGTTGCCTGCAAATAGAACTTCAGGGCACGGACTACGTCCAAATTATGCAAAAGTCGTTCCTTCTTTGAAGAAGGGTTAGGACACAGTGATGGAACAACAATCTCTTGATTGATATTCCTGTTAGTAACTACCTTAGGTAAGAACCCAGGTTTAGTACGCAGAACTACCTTGACTGAATGAAAAATCAGATAAGGAGAATCACAATTTAAGGCAGATAACTCAGAGACTCTTCGAGCCGAGGAAATAGCCATCACAAACAAAACCTTCCAGGATAACAGCTTGATATCAATGGAATGAAGGGGTTCAAATGGAACGCCTTGAAGAACATTAAGAACTAAGTTTAAGCTCCACGGCGGAGCAACAGTCTTAAACACAGGCTTAATCCTAGTTAAAGCCTGACAAAAAACCTGAACGTCTGGAACTTCAGCCAGACGTTTGTGTAGAAGAATAGACAGAGCAGAAATCTGTCCCTTTAACGAACTAGCAGATAAGCCCTCTTCTAAACCCTCTTGTAGAAAGGACAATATCCTAGGAATCCTAACCTTACTCCATGAGTAACTCTTGGATTCGCACCAATATAAATATTTACGCCATATCTTATGGTAAATTTTTCTGGTAACAGGCTTCCTAGCCTGTATTAAGGTATCAATAACCGACTCTGAGAAGCCACGCTTTGATAGAATCAAGCGTTCAATCTCCATGCAGTCAGCCTCAGAGAAATTAGATTTGGATGTTTGAAAGGACCCTGAATTAGAAGGTCCTGTCTCAGAGGTAGAGACCACGGTGGACAGGACGACATGTCCACTAGGTCTGCATACCAGGTCCTGCGTGGCCACGCAGGCGCTATCAGAATCACCAAAGCTCTCTCCTGTTTGATCTTGGCAATCAAACGAGGAAGCATCGGGAATGGTGGAAACACATAAGCCATGTTGAAGACCCAAGGGGCTGTCAGAGCATCTATCAGCACCGCTCCCGGGTCCCTGGACCTGGATCCGTAACAAGGAAGCTTGGCGTTCTGGCGAGACGCCATGAGATCCAGATCTGGTTTGCCCCAACGAAGAATCAGTTGAGCAAAGACCTCCGGATGAAGTTCCCACTCCCCCGGATGAAAAGTCTGGCGACTTAGAAAATCCGCCTCCCAGTTCTCTACGCCTGGGATGTAAATCGCTGACAGGTGGCAAGAGTGAGACTCTGCCCAGCGAATTATCTTTGAGACTTCCAACATCGCTAGGGAACTTCTGGTTCCCCCTTGATGGTTGATGTAAGCCACAGTCGTGATGTTGTCCGACTGAAATCTGATGAACCTCAGAGTTGCTAACTGAGGCCAAGCTAGGAGAGCATTGAATATTGCTCTTAATTCCAGAATATTTATTGGGAGGAGTTTCTCCTCCTGAGTCCATAATCCCTGAGCTTTCAGGGAGTTCCAGACTGCGCCCCAGCCTAGAAGGCTGGCGTCTGTTGTTACAATCGTCCAATCTGGCCTGCGAAAAGTCATCCCCTTGGACAGATGTGGCCGAGAGAGCCACCATAGAAGAGAATCTCTGGTATCTTGATCCAGACTTAGTAGGGGGGACAAATCTGAGTAATCCCCGTTCCACTGACTTAGCATGCACAATTGCAGCGGTCTGAGATGCAGGCGCGCAAATGGTACTATGTCCATTGCCGCTACCATTAAGCCGATTACTTCCATGCACTGAGCTACTGACGGGTGTGGAATGGAATGAAGGACACGGCAAGCATTTAGAAGTTTTGATAACCTGGCCTCTGTCAGGTAAATTTTCATCTCTACAGAATCTATAAGAGTCCCTAGAAAGGGAACTCTTGTAAGTGGTAATAGAGAACTCTTTTCCACGTTCACCTTCCACCCATGCGACCTCAGAAATGCCAGAACTATCTCTGTATGAGACTTGGCAGTTTGAAAACTTGACGCTTGTATCAGAATGTCGTCTAGGTACGGAGTCACCGCTATGCCTCGCGGTCTTAGTACCGCCAGAAGTGAGCCCAGAACTTTTGTAAAGATTCTTGGAGCCGTAGCTAATCCGAAGGGAAGAGCTACAAACTGGTAATGCCTGTCTAGGAAAGCAAATCTTAGGTACCGATAATGATCCTTGTGAATCGGTATGTGAAGGTAGGCATCCTTTAAATCCACTGTGGTCATGTACTGACCCTCTTGGATCATGGGAAGGATGGTTCGAATAGTTTCCATTTTGAATGATGGAACTCTTAGAAATTTGTTTAGGATTTTTAAGTCCAAGATTGGTCTGAAGGTTCCCTCTTTCTTGGGAACCACAAATAGATTTGAATAGAATCCCTGCCCGTGTTCCGTCCGCGGAACTGGGTGGATCACCCCCATTAGTAAAAGGTCTTGTACACAGCGTAGAAACGCCTCTTTCTTTATTTGGTTTGCTGATAACCTTGAAAGATGAAATCTCCCTCGTGGAGGAGAAGTTTTGAAGTCCAGGAGATATCCCTGAGATATGATCTCCAACGCCCAGGGATCCTGGACATCTCTTGCCCAAGCCTGGGCGAAGAGAGAAAGTCTGCCCCCCACTAGATCCGTTTCCGGATATGGGGCCCTCTCTTCATGCTGTCTTGGGGGCAGCAGCAGATTTCTTGGCCTGCTTGCCCTTGTTCCAGGACTGGTTAACTTTCCAGCCCTGCCTGTAACGAGCAACAGCTCCTTCCTGTTTTGGAGCGGAGGAAGTTGATGCTGCTCCAGCCTTAAAGTTACGAAAGGCACGAAAATTAGACTGTTTGGCCTTTGATTTGGCCCTGTCCTGAGGTAGAGCATGGCCCTTACCTCCCGTAATGTCAGCTATAATTTCTTTCAAGCCGGGCCCGAATAAGGTCTGCCCTTTGAAAGGAATATTAAGCAATTTAGATTTAGAAGTCACGTCAGCTGACCAGGATTTAAGCCATAGCGCTCTGCGCGCTTGGATGGCGAATCCGGAGTTCTTAGCCGTAAGTTTGGTTAAATGTACGACGGCATCAGAAACAAATGCGTTAGCTAGCTTAAGTGCTTTAAGCTTGTTCATAATTTCATCCAATGGAGCTGTGCGAATGGCCTCTTCCAGAGACTCAAACCAGAATGCCGCTGCAGCAGTGACAGGCGCAATGCATGCAAGGGGCTGTAAGATAAAACCTTGTTGAACAAACATTTTCTTAAGGTAACCCTCTAATTTCTTATCCATTGGATCTGAAAAGGCACAACTATCCTCCACCGGGATAGTGGTACGCTTAGCTAAAGTAGAACCTGCTCCCTCCACCTTAGGGACCGTCTGCCATAAGTCTCGTGTGGTGGCGTCTATAGGAAACATTTTCCTAAATATGGGAGGAGGGAACAGGGCACACCAGGTCTATCCCACTCCTTGCTAATAATCTCTGTAAGCCTTTTAGGTATAGGAAACACGTCAGTACACACCGGTACCGCATAGTATCTATCCAACCTACATAATTTTTCTGGAATTGCAACCGTGTTACAATCATTCATTGCCGCTAATACCTCCTCTAGCAATATGCGGAGGTTCTCAAGCTTAAATTTAAAATTAGAAATCTCTGAATCCAGTCTCCCTGGATCAGATCCGTCACCCACAGAATGAAGCTCTCCGTCTTCACGTTCTGCAAACTGTGACGCAGTATCTGACATGGCTCTCACCTCATCCGCGCGCTCTGTCCTTAACCCAGAGCTATCGCGCTTGCCTCTTAATTCTGGCAATTTAGATAATACTTCTGTCATAACAGTAGCCATGTCTTGCAAAGTGATTTGTAAGGGCCTCCCTGATGTACTTGGCGCCACAAAATCACGCACCTCCTGAGCGGGAGGCGAAGGTACTGACACGTGAGGAGAGTTAGTCGGCATAACTTCCCCCTCGTTGTCTGGTGATAATTTCTTTACATGTAAAGATCGACTTTTATTTAAAGTAGCATCAATGCAATTAGTACATAAATTTCTATTGGGCTCTACATTGGCCTTTAAACATAGTGAACAAAGAGATTCATCTGTGTCAGACATGTTTAAACAGACTAGCAATGAGACTAGCAAGCTTGGAAATACTTTTCTAAATAAATTTACAAGCAATATAAAAAACGCTACTGTGCCTTTAAGAAGCACAAAAAGCTGTCACAGTTGAAATAACAATGAACCAAAATAGTTATAGCAACCAATTTTTCACAGTAAATGTATTAAGTTAGCAAAGGATTGCACCCACCAGCAAATGGATGATTAACCCCTTAATACCCAAAAACGGATTAACAATTTAATAATTAACGTTTTTCTCACAGTCAAAACACACTGTCACAGGTCTCTGTGACTGATTACCTCCCTCAAAATGAATTTTGAAGACCCCTGAGCTCTCTAGAGACTATCTGGATCATGGAGGATGAAGTAGACAGATTGTGACTGAATTTTTACTGCGCAAAAAAAGCGCTAAAATAGGCCCCTCCCACTCATATTACAACAGTGGGGAAGCTCAGAAAACTGTTTCTATGCAGAAAACAAAGATGGCCATGTGGTAAAAAGCAAGCCCCAATAAGTTTTATCACCAAGTACCTCACAAAAAACGATTAACATGCCAGTAAACGTTTTAAACATACATTTGAAAAGTTATGAATTGTTATTAATAAGCCTGCTACCAGTCGCTTTTACTGCAGTTACATACATTATTTCAGTATTAACAGTATTTTCAGAGTCAATTCCATTCCTTAGAAAAATACATTCAGTGTACACACACTCATCAGCCTAATACCAGTCGCTATCACTGCATTTAAGGCTGAACTTACTTTACATTGGTATCAGCAGTATTTTCTCAGTCAATTCCATTCCTCAGAAAAATAATTACTGCACATACCTCATTTGCAGGGGGGCCCTGCATGCTATTCCCCTTCTCTGAAGTTACCTCACTCCTCAGATGAGAACAGCCAGTGGATCTTAGTTACGTCTGCTAAGATCATAGAAAACGCAGGCAGATTCTTCTTCTAATGCTGCCTGAGGATAAACAGCACACTCCGGTGCCATTTAAAATAACAAACTTTTGATTGTAGAAATAAACTAAGTTAAAAAACACCACAGACCTCTCACAGCGACCTATCTAGTTAGGCTGCAAGAGAATGACTGAATATGACATGTGAGGGGAGGAGCTATGTAGCAAGCTCTGCTGGGTGATCCTCTTGCAGCTTCCTGTTAGGAAGAGATATATTCCATAAGTAATTGATGACCCGTGGACTGACTACACTTGACAAGAGAAATGCAAGACAAATGCAACAGCACCCAGTCTGAACCTCAAATGAGCAGTAGACTTTGTCCCTTAACAATGCTAAATAATACATAATCTGATACTTGATCTTTAAAGTAAACAGAAAAAATTGAGCAAAAGCAACATCATCAAAATAAATTACAGGTCCAAGAAAAGTACCTGAAAATAAAACATTTTCCTTAAATAGGATACAACCATTTAAAAAGAAAATAAATACTATTTTGCTATAGAAACAATAGCATAATTTAGCAGGAGTAGAGATAGCCCCATTAAATTGGAGAACCCTCAAAATTGAATTTAACTGCCGGCAAAGAATATAATTTAAAACCTTTGAAGAAAATTGTCAGCCTATTCCATTCCCTAGTATGAAGGAATGGAAAAAAACCCTCTGAAGACACAGAAGATAAAATAAGCAGAAAGAAAATGTTAGCTAGTTTAGAAAAAGAACTAGTTACCTCAATATCCAAAATAATCAACACCTTTTCAACCAAAAACAAATGTACTCTAATAAAAAATAAAAAAGTAGATTTGTTAGTGTCAATATCTGATGAAGAAAAGTTCTGAAAGAGAAAAAACATCATCAGAGAAGGATAATTCAGTATGTTGTTTGTCATTTGAAACTTCATCAAAAAGAAGTTTGAAAAAGACCTAAAAATTTTTTAATAGAAGGAACAAAGTCAGACAAAGCCTTAACCTAGAATCAGAAAAATATTCTTATAAATTTTCTAAGTATATCTTGTACATAAGATGTAAAAAGAAAAGCAATACATAAAGCATAAATACTAATGGATTCTGCATGTAAAAGTTTATCATGATAACTTATTACAAACCATAGCTAAAGATAAAGATTCATAACATTTAAAATAAATGAACTTAGCTTTGGTAGGACTTCTTAGTCAACAGGAATCCCTCAGTATGTTCTGATCCAGGAATAATTTATGGAAAATCTTGCAATATGTAATAGAAAAAAACAACATATAAAGCAAAATTATCAAATTCCTTAAATGACAGTTTCAGGAATGGGGAAAAATGCAAAACAAACAAGCCTCTAGCAACCAGAAGCAACAAAAAAGTGAGACTTAAATAATGTGAAAAAAGTGGCGCCAAGTATGGCGCCCACATTTTTTGGCGCCAAGTATGACGCCCACATTTTTTTGGCGCCAAGAATGACGCCCACATTTTTTGGCGCCAAGTATGACGCCCACACTTTTTGGCGCAAAAAAACGTCTGTAACACACATGCGTCAAAAATGACGCAACCATGTGTAAACTTCCGGCGTCAACTATGGCGCCGGAAATGACAAAATTTTGCGCCAAAAAAGTTTGCGCCAAGAATGACGCAATAAATTTAAGCATTTTCTGCCCCCGCGAGCCTAACAGCCCTCAAGGAAAAAAGTCAATTAGAAAATTTCTTTAAGGTAAGAAAAAATATTTTATTTATATGCATTTTCCCAAATAATGAAACTGACAGTCTGAAAGAAGGAATAATGATTATCCTGAATCATGGCAAATATAAGTTTAAAGACATATATTTAGAACTTTACGTATAAAGTGCCCAACCATAGCTTAGAGTGTCACAAAAAATAAGACTTACCCCAGGAAACTCATCTACATATAGCAGATAGCCAAACCAGTACTGAAACGAGAATCAGTAGAGGTAATGGTATATAAGAGTATATCGTCGATCTGAAAAGGGAGGTAAGAGATGAATCTCTACGACCGATAACAGAGAACCTATGAAATAGATCCCGTAGAAGGAGACCATTGAATTCAAATAGGCAATACTCTCTTCACATCCCTCTGACATTCACTGCACTCTGAGAGGAAAACCGGGCTCCAGCCTGCTGTGAAGCGCATATCAACGTAGAATCTAGCACAAACTTACTTCACCACCTCCACGGGAGGCAAAGTTTGTAAAACTGAATTGTGGGTGTGGTGAGGGGTGTATTTATAAGCATTTTAAGGTTTGGGAAACTTTGCCCCTCCTGGTAGGAATGTATATCCCATACGTCACTAGCTCATGGACTCTTGCTAATTACATGAAAGAAATATATTTTCGCCAAATCTTATGGTAGATTTTCCTGGTGACAGGCTTTCTAGCCTGAATCAGGGTATCAATAACCGACTCAGAGAAACCACGCTTTGATAGAATTAGGCGTTCAATCTCCAAGCAGTCAGACGCAGAGAAATTAGATTTGGATGTTTGAAAGGACCTTGTATTAGAAGGTCCTGCCTCATTGGTAGTGTCCATGGTGGAACAGATGACATGTCCACTAGGTCTGCATACCAGGTCCTGCGTGGCCACGCAGGCGCTATTAGAATCACCAAAGCCCTCTCCTGCTTGATTCTGGCAACCAGACGAGGGAGGAGAGGAAACGGTGGGAAAACATAGGCCAGATTGAAGGACCAAGGCGCTGCTAGAGCATCTATCAGCACCGCCTGGGGATCCCGGGATCTGGACCCGTAAAGAGGAAGCTTGGTGTTCTGACAGGACGCCATCAGATCCAATTCTGGAGTGCCCCATAGCTGAGTCAGCTGGGCAAATACCTCCGGCTGAGAGATGGCAAGAGTGATCCTCCGCCCACCTGATAATTTTTGTTACTTCCATCATTACTAGGGAACTCCTTGTTCCCCCTTGATGATTGACGTAAGTTGTCCGACTGAAATCTGATGAATTTGGCCGCAGCAAGCTGAGGCCATGCCTGGAGCGTGTTGAATATCGCCCTCAGTTCCAGAATGTTTATCGGGAGAAGAGCTTCTTCCCGAGACCATAAGCCCTGAGCTTTCAGGGAGTTCCAGACTGCACCCCAGCCCAACAGACTGGCGTCGGTCGTCACGATGACCCACTCTGGTCTGCGGAAACACATTCCCTGAGACAGGTGATCCTGAGACCACCACCAGAGAAGAGAATCTCTGGTCCCCTGGTCCAGCTGTATTTGAGGAGACAAATCTGCATAATCCCCATTCCACTGTTTGAGGATGCATAGTTGCAGTGGTCTGAGGTGTATCCGTGCAAAAGGGACTATGTCCATTGCCGCTACCATTAGCCCGATTGTCTCCATGCACTGAGCTACAGATGGCCGAGGAATGGAATGAAGGACTCGGCAATTGGTTAAGAGTTTTAACTTTCTGACCTCAGTCAGAAATATTTTCATTTCTACAGAGTCTATTATAGTTCCTAGGAAGGAAACCCTTGTGAGGGGGGAGAGAGAACTCTTTTGGATGTTCACCTTCCACCCGTGAGACCTCAGAAAGGCCAATGCAATTTCCGTGTGAGACTTGGCTCTTTGGAAAGTCGACGCTTGAATTAAGATGTCGTCTAGATAAGGCGTCACTGCTATGCCCCACGGTCTTAGAACCGCCAGGAGGGACCCTAGCACCTTTGTGAAAATTCTGGGAGCAGTTGCCAACCCGAAAGGAAGAGCTACAAATTGGTAATGCTTTGAAAAAAAAACATTACTGTGCCTTTACGAGATAAAAAGGGCACACAATTTTGCAAAACAGTGAAAAAATACAACAAACTTTTCGAAATTTTTACAGTATGTACCTAAAGCATCAGTAAGATTGCACCACTAGCAATAAAAACGATTAACCCCTTAATGCCAAAACCGGATCGACAGTAAGCCAAAAAAACGGTTAAAAAACGTTCAGCACCCTGCCACAGCTCTGCTGTGGCCCTACCTGCCCTTAGGAACCAGATTTGTGGGGAAAATACTTCTTATAGGCCCTGAAACTGCAGCCGGACCCTCAATGTGAAGCAGCCTGAACTTCTAGCCAAAATTAACTGCGCATCTGAGGCGCGAAATTAGGCCCCTCCCACCTCACTACGGTGCTTGTGAGGCCTAAAGAAACACTCCCAAGTGTTTGAAAAATAGCCATGTGGGTAACAAGGAACAGTAGGAGAAATACGTGCTCTGACCTCACTTCCAGGTGCCGCGAGGTAGCGGCTTGGCGTTTTGTTTAAATGCAGGGATGCTGTGCGAGTATTTTATTCTGTTTTTAAAATCATGCTGTGAATTGCCATGTTACTCTTGACAGACGTCCAGTGCCTGGACCGAAAGTTGGGATGGGATTGTGAAAAATAAAGAAAATTGAGTTACAAAAAGCTGTGTTGCGAGGTGTGTGAAGCTGACAATTTAGATCTCTGCACCAGCAGGCAATGTGTAAGAGGGAGTGCAGTGGTAAGATAGATATATATATATATATATATATATATATATATAGATATATATATATAGATATATATATAGATATATATATATATATATATATATATATACATACACACACACACACACATATACACACACAAATTAAAGGACAATTAAATACATCAGAATTGCATAATCAACAAATGCAATACAAAAGCACTTAAAGGGATACTAAAATTTTAGATAGAGGATGCAATTTTAAGCAACTTTCTAATTCACTCTTATTATAAAAAAAACATAATTTATGCTTACCTGATAAATTCCTTTCTTCTGTTGTGTGATCAGTCCACGGGTCATCATTACTTCTGGGATATAACTCCTCCCCAACAGGAAATGCAAGAGGATTCACCCAGCAGAGCTGTATATAGCTCCTCCCCTCTACGTCAGTCCCAGTCATTCGACCAAGAATCAACGAGAAAGGAGTAACCAAGGGTGAAGTGGTGACTGGAGTATAATTTAAAAAATATTTACCTGCCTTAAAACAGGGCGGGCCGTGGACTGATCACACAACAGAAGAAAGGAATTTATCAGGTAAGCATAAATTATGTTTTCTTCTGTTATGTGTGATCAGTCCACGGGTCATCATTACTTCTGGGATACCAATACCAAAGCAAAAGTACACGGATGACGGGAGGGATAGGCAGGCTCATTATACAGAAGGAACCACTGCCTGAAGAACCTTTCTCCCAAAAATAGCCTCCGAAGAAGCAAAAGTGTCAAATTTGTAAAATTTGGAAAAAGTATGAAGCGAAGACCAAGTTGCAGCCTTGCAAATCTGTTCAACAGAGGCCTCATTCTTAAAGGCCCAAGTGGAAGCCACAGCTCTAGTGGAGTGGGCTGTAATTCTTTCAGGAGGCTGCTGTCCAGCAGTCTCATAGGCTAAACGTATTATGCTACGAAGCCAAAAAGAGAGAGAGGTAGCAGAAGCTTTTTGACCTCTCCTCTGTCCAGAATAAACGACAAACAGGGAAGAAGTTTGGCGAAAATCTTTAGTTGCCTGCAAGTAGAACTTGAGGGCACGAACTACATCCAGATTGTGTAGAAGACGTTCCTTCTTTGAAGAAGGATTTGGACACAAGGATGGAACAACAATCTCTTGATTGATATTCCTGTTAGTGACTACCTTAGGTAAGAACCCAGGTTTAGTACGCAGAACTACCTTGTCTGAGTGAAAAATCAGATAAGGAGAATCACAATGTAAGGCTGATAACTCAGAGACTCTTCGAGCCGAGGAAATAGCCATTAAAAACAGAACTTTCCAAGATAACAATTTTATATCAATGGAATGAAGGGGTTCAAACGGAACACCTTGTAAAACGTTAAGAACTAAGTTTAAACTCCATGGCGGAGCAACAGCTTTAAACACAGGCTTGATCCTAGCTAAAGCCTGACAAAAAGCCTGGACGTCTGGATTTTCTGACAGACGCCTGTGTAACAAGATGGACAGAGCTGAAATCTGTCCCTTTAATGAACTAGCTGATAAACCCTTTTCTAAACCTTCTTGTAGAAAAGACAATATCCTAGCGATCCTAACCTTACTCCAGGAGTAACCTTTGGATTCGCACCAGTATAGGTATTTACGCCATATTTTATGGTAAATCCTTCTGGTAACAGGCTTCCTAGCCTGTATCAGGGTATCAATAACCGACTCAGAAAAACCACGTTTTGATAAAATCAAGCGTTCAATTTCCAAGCAGTCAGCTTCAGAGAAGTTAGATTTTGATGTTTGAATGGACCCTGTATCAGAAGGTCCTGTCTTAGAGGTAGAGACCAAGGCGGACAGGATGACATGTCCACTAGATCTGCATACCAAGTCCTGCGTGGCCATGCAGGCGCTATTAGAATCACTGATGCTCTCTCCTGTTTGATTTTGGCAATCAATCGAGGAAGCAGCGGGAAGGGTGGAAACACATAAGCCATCCCGAAGTTCCAAGGTGCTGTCAAAGCATCTATCAGAACCGCTCCCGGATCCCTGGATCTGGACCCGTAGTGAGGAAGTTTGGCGTTCTGGCGAGACGCCATGAGATCTATCTCTGGTTTGCCCCAACGTCGAAGTATTTGGGCAAAGACCTCCGGATGAAGTTCCCACTCCCCCGGATGAAAAGTCTGGGGACTCAAGAAATCCGCCTCCCAGTTCTCCACTCCCGGGATGTGGATTGCTGACAGGTGGCAAGAGTGAGACTCTGCCCAGCGAATTATCTTTGATACTTCCATCATTGCTAGGGAGCTTCTTGTCCCTCCCTGATGGTTGATGTAAGCTACAGTCGTGATGTTGTCCGACTGAAACCTGATGAACCCCCGAGTTGTTAATTGGGGCCAAGCCAGAAGGGCATTGAGAACTGCTCTCAATTCCAGAATGTTTATTGGAAGGAGACTCTCCTCCTGATTCCATAGTCCCTGAGCCTTCAGAGAATTCCAGACAGCGCCCCAACCTAGTAGGCTGGCGTCTGTTGTTACAATTGTCCAGTCTGGCCTGCTGAATGGCATCCCCCTGGACAGGTGTGGCCGATAAAGCCACCATAGAAGAGAATTTCTGGTCTCTTGATTCAGATTCAGAGTAGGGGACAAATCTGAGTAATCCCCATTCCACTGACTTAGCATGCACAATTGCAGCGGTCTGAGGTGTAGGCGTGCAAAAGGTACTATGTCCATTGCCGCTACCATTAAGCCGATCACCTCCATGCATTGAGCTACTGACGGGTGTTGAATGGAATGAAGGACACGGCATGCATTTTGAAGCTTTGTTAACCTGTCTTCTGTCAGGTAAATCTTCATTTCTACAGAATCTATAAGAGTCCCCAAGAATGGAACTCTTGTGAGAGGAAAAAGAGAACTCTTCTTTTCGTTCACTTTCCATCCATGCGACCTTAGAAATGCCAGAACTAACTCTGTATGAGACTTGGCAGTCTGAAAGCTTGAAGCTTGTATTAGAATGTCGTCTAGGTACGGAGCTACCGAAATCCCTCGCGGTCTTAGTACCGCCAGAAGGGCACCCAGAACCTTTGTGAAGATTCTTGGAGCCGTAGCCAATCCGAATGGAAGAGCTACAAACTGGTAGTGCCTGTCTAAGAAGGCAAACCTTAGATACCGGTGATGATCTTTGTGGATCGGTATGTGAAGGTAAGCATCTTTTAAATCCACTGTGGTCATGTACTGACCCTTTTGGATCATGGGTAAGATTGTCCGAATAGTTTCCATTTTGAAGGATGGAACTCTTAGGAATTTGTTTAGAATCTTTAAATCTAAGATTGGCCTGAAAGTTCCCTCTTTTTTGGGAACCACAAACAGGTTTGAGTAGAACCCTTGTCCTTGTTCCGACCGCGGAACCGGATGGATCACTCCCATTAATAACAGATCTTGTACACAGCGTAGAAACGCCTCTTTCTTTATCTGGTTTGTTGACAACCTTGACAGATGAAATCTCCCTCTTGGGGGAGATAATTTGAAGTCTAGAAGGTATCCCTGAGATATGATCTCTAGTGCCCAGGGATCCTGAACATCTCTTGCCCAGGCCTGGGCGAAGAGAGAAAGTCTGCCCCCCACTAGATCCGGTCCCGGATCGGGGGCTTTCGATTCATGCTGTCTTTGGGGCAGCAGCAGGTTTCCTGGCCTGCTTGCTCTTGTTCCAGGACTGGTTAGGCTTCCAGCCTTGCCTGTAACGAGCAACAGCTCCCTCCTGTTTTGGTGCAGTGGAGGTTGATGCTGCTCCTGTTTTGAAATTCCGAAAGGGACGAAAATTAGACTGTCTAGCCTTAGCTTTGGCTTTGTCTTGAGGTAGGGCGTGGCCCTTACCTCCTGTAATGTCAGCGATAATTTCTTTCAAACCGGGCCCAAATAAAGACTGCCCCTTGAAAGGTATATTAAGTAATTTGGACTTAGAAGTAACATCGGCTGACCAGGATTTTAGCCACAGCGCCCTACGTGCCTGTATGGCGAATCCTGAGTTCTTAGCCGTAAGTTTGGTTAAATGTACCACGGCCTCCGAAATGAAAGAATTAGCTAGTTTAAGGACTCTAAGCCTGTCCGTAATGTCGTCTAGCGTAGATGAACTAAGGTTCTCTTCCAGAGACTCAATCCAAAATGCTGCCACAGCCGTAATCGGCGCGATACATGCAAGGGGTTGCAATATAAAACCTTGTTGAACAAACATTTTCTTAAGGTAACCCTCTAATTTCTTATCCATTGGATCTGAAAAAGCACAGCTATCCTCCACCGGGATAGTGGTACGCTTAGCTAAAGTAGAAACTGCTCCCTCCACCTTAGGGACCGTTTGCCATAAGTCCCGAGTGGTGGCGTCTATTGGAAACATCTTTCTAAATATTGGAGGGGGTGAGAACGGCACACCGGGTCTATCCCACTCCTTAGTAACAATTTCAGTTAGTCTCTTAGGTATAGGAAAAACGTCAGTACTCGCCGGTACCGCAAAGTATTTATCCAACCTACACAGTTTCTCTGGTATTGCAACGGTGTTACAATCATTAAGAGCTGCTAAGACCTCCCCTAGTAATACACGGAGGTTTTCCAATTTAAATTTAAAATTTGAAATATCTGAATCCAATCTGTTTGGATCAGAACCGTCACCCACAGAATGAAGCTCTCCGTCCTCATGCTCTGCGAGCTGTGACGCAGTATCAGACATGGCCCTAGTATTGTCAGCGCACTCTGTTCTCACCCCAGAGTGATCACGCTTGCCTCTTAGTTCTGGTAATTTAGACAAAACTTCAGTCATAACAGTAGCCATATCTTGTAATGTTATCTGTAATGGCCGCCCAGATGTACTAGGCGCCATAATATCACGCACCTCCCGGGCGGGAGATGCAGGTACTGCCGCGTGAGGCGAGTTAGTCGGCATAACTCTCCCCTCGCTGTTTGGTGAAATTTGTTCACATTGTACAGATTGACTTTTATTTAAAGTAGCATCAATACAGTTAGTACATAAATTTCTATTGGGCTCCACCTTGGCATTGGAACAAATGACACAGATATCTTCCTCTGAGTCAGACATGTTTAACACACTAGCAAAAAAACTTACAACTTGGTTATAATCTTTTTTAGCAAAAACGTACTGTGCCTCAAAGAGGTACTAAACGATTAAATGACAGTTGAAATAATGAACTGAAAAACAGTTATAGCATCAAACTTTAAAACAACACAACTTTTAGCAAAGGTTTGTTCCCATTAGTAAAATAACAATAATTAAATTTGACATAAAAAATACAAAACAACGTTTTTATTCACAGTCACTATAAGAATTCTCACAGCTCTGCTGAGAGAATTTACCTCCCTTCAAAGAAGTTTGAAGACCCCTGAGATCTGTCAGAGATGAACCGGATCATGCAGGAAATATAAAAGTAACTGACTGGAATTTTTTTTTTTGATGCGTAGCAAAGAGCGCCAAAAACGGCCCCTCCCTCTCCCACACAGCAGTGAAGAGAAACGAAACGGTCACAAATAAAAGCAAAAAAGGCTGCCAAGTGGAAAATAATGCCCAAATATTTATTCACACAGTACCTCAGCAATGTAAACGATTCTACATTCCAGCAAAAAACGTTTAACATGATAAATAGTTATTAAAAGGATTAGTGACCTTTAACAGAGTAGTTCCGGTGAAATACCATCCCCAGAATACTGAAGTGTATACATACATGTCATTTTAACGGTATGGCAGGATTTTCTCATCAATTCCATTCAGAAAATAAAAACTGCTACATACCTCAATGCAGATTCATCTGCCCGCTGTCCCCTGATCTGAAGCCTTTACCTCCCTCAGATGGCCGAGAACAGCAATATGATCTTAACAACTCCGGTTAAAATCATAGTAAAAAACTCTGGCAGATTCTTCCTCAAACTCTGCCAGAGAAGTAATAACACGCTCCGGTGCTATTGTAAAATAACAAACTTTTGATTGAAGTCATAAAAACTAAGTATAATCACCATAGTCCTCTCACACATCCTATCTAGTCGTTGGGTGCAAGAGAATGACTGGGACTGACGTAGAGGGGAGGAGCTATATACAGCTCTGCTGGGTGAATCCTCTTGCATTTCCTGTTGGGGAGGAGTTATATCCCAGAAGTAATGATGACCCGTGGACTGATCACACATAACAGAAGAAAATTTGTTCTCTTGCTATCTTTATTAGAAAAAGCAGGAATGTAAGCTTAGGAGCTGGCCCATTTTTGGTTCAGAACCTGGGTAGCGCTTGCTGATCGGTGGTTAAATTTAATAAAATACACTGTCAGTCTAAATCAAAATAAATAAATTATATAAAACATTGTGCACTAACATATCACGCAGCACAAAGTATATAATGGGTTAATGGCAGGACTGCAAACACTCCTCCTTCCTCTACTACAGGGATAACTTCAAATAAAGGAGGAGAAAATCCCATAGCATAATGATATACAGATAGATCTCAATAGGTGGCTCAAGCAATGGTACTCACAACGGTTGAAACTCAAGAATTTGCATCTAGTAATCAAAAAAAGCCCAAGTTCTCTCAGGGGGTCAAAACAATCACTCTGGGGTCAGGCATACTCTACTTTATTATGCACAGAACTGTTATTACACCTCATTAGATAAACATGATTTGTCTAGACTAAATGTCCTGCACTATGAATTTGTAGGCTTGGTGTTTCTGTCCGTTTACATTTGATACAACAGTCTGCAGTTAACACTTTATTTACCAGGACTGTGTGCTGCCCAGTATAAAAGTGTTTGGGGTATTAGTGAACAGTTCATATGTTTGTTCTATTTTACATAATGCATTTTTTTTTCATATTTTAGTAGAGTAAAATAAAGTAAGCTAAGACTCTACTATATACATAGATATGTTGTATTTATTTAATCATATGGTGGTGCCCATGGCTTAATAAACACAAACAATCCCCTTTCAATGTGTCTAGTCTAAAAGACAAACACAATGCCGTGTAGCCTGAAAGAAAAAAGACAGCGACTTTATAAGAGCACTGCTAGCAAGTGAGGACAGGGAATCTTTTAACAGATCTGGAATAGTTGCTGGCTACACCAAACAGTAAGGGAATGTAAGATTAAAATGTGTACATGCCAATAGATCAGCTAACAAACTGAAGCACTTCGCAATAAACAAGCATTACTGTGTCACAGCAAGTTCACTTTCTCTATCCTAGAAACGAATACTTCTTATGGGCGTGTGCCACTCTGCTAATCACACAGCTAAACAGGGGCCAATAGGGTTAAACACAGCTCAATGTACAGATGTAATATGAGGATTAACAGATAGTTAGAGAGCTGTGAGCTGGGGTGTTGTGTTCTATTGTTAACAAGTTCTGAATGATTTTGTTAAATACATTTTCTGAATAACAAACACTACAGCATGAAAGAAAAGAGATAGGGATATGATGGCCACACATAAAATCGTAAACAAAAAACACTAGAGATAATGATGTATTAAAAGCAAAAATTAGCCTGAGAATAAATGCAAATGTATTTTTTAAATGATATTAAATGTTTACACTTAAAGGGGCATTCCGTTCAAAATTGAAATGCACATAGATGAATTTCATATTTGAATACAAACATATTTGCAATATACATGTATTGGCAACAATGCTTCTAGTAACTGTTATCACTGTTTTAGTTTTTCTTTGTACGTGCATGTGAGGCTTAGCTAGGTATTCTCAGTGCACCAGCATTTTAAATACTGCAGCTGCTCATATCTCTAGTAGGACATGTATCATATCAGCAATTAACAAATTGAGTCATTACCAGATGGTAAAATAACCTTAAAGGGACAGTATACTCTAAAATTGTTTTCCCTTAATGTGTTTCAAATTACTTTTTTTACCAGCTACAGAGTATAAAATGTACGAGGTTTGCTATTTAAGGCTTATCTGTGTATATTAATTTGCGGATTTTGTGTTTTGAAGCCACAACCTAATAAAATGGGTTGAGCTTGTAGGTATAATCAGATCTCATTACTTTATCACATTGTGCAAATATACCTGCTTGTTTATCTTATATCTGTCCATAAACCAATCACCAATACTTGGAGAGAACAATGAAAAAACATAATTTATGCTTACCTGATAAATTCCTTTCTTCTGTAGTGTGATCAGTCCACGGGTCATCATTACTTCTGGGATATTACTCCTCCCCAACAGGAAGTGCAAGAGGATTCACCCAGCAGAGCTGCATATAGCTCCTCCCCTCTACGTCACTCCCAGTCATTCGACCAAGGACCAACGAGAAAGGAAAAGCCAAGGGTGAAGAGGTGACTGGAGTATAAATTAAAAAATATTTACCTGCCTTAAAAACAGGGCGGGCCGTGGACTGATCACACTACAGAAGAAAGGAATTTATCAGGTAAGCATAAATTATGTTTTCTTCTGTTAAGTGTGATCAGTCCACGGGTCATCATTACTTCTGGGATACCAATACCAAAGCAAAAGTACACGGATGACGGGAGGGATAGGCAGGCTCTTTATACAGAAGGAACCACTGCCTGAAGAACCTTTCTCCCAAAAATAGCCTCCGATGAAGCAAAAGTGTCAAATTTGTAAAATTTGGAAAAAGTATGAAGCGAAGACCAAGTTGCAGCCTTGCAAATCTGTTCAACAGAGGCCTCATTCTTGAAGGCCCAAGTGGAAGCCACAGCTCTAGTAGAATGAGCTGTAATTCTTTCAGGAGGCTGCTGTCCAGCAGTCTCATAAGCTAAACGAATTATGCTACGAAGCCAAAAAGAAAGAGAGGTAGCGGAAGCTTTTTGACCTCTCCTCTGCCCAGAGTAAATGACAAACAGAGAAGACGTTTGTCGAAATTCCTTAGTTGCCTGTAAGTAAAATTTTAGAGCACGGACTACATCCAGGTTGTGCAGTAGACGTTCCTTCTTTGAAGAAGGATTTGGGCATAAAGAAGGAACAACAATCTCTTGATTGATATTCCTGTTAGTAACTACCTTAGGTAAGAACCCAGGTTTAGTACGCAGGACTACCTTATCCGAATGAAAAATCAAATAAGGAGAATCACAATGTAAGGCTGACAATTCAGAGACTCTTCGAGCCGAGGAAATAGCCATTAAAAATAGAACTTTCCAAGATAACAACTTTATATCAATGGAATGAAGGGGTTCAAACGGAACGCCCTGTAAAACATTAAGAACAAGGTTTAAACTCCATGGTGGAGCAACAGTTTTAAACACAGGCTTAATCCTGGCCAAAGCCTGACAAAAAGCCTGGACGTCAGGAACTTCTGACAGACGTTTGTGTAACAGAATGGACAGAGCTGAGATCTGTCCCTTTAATGAACTAGCAGATAAACCCTTTTCTAAACCTTCTTGTAGAAAAGACAATATCCTAGGAATCCTAACCTTACTCCAAGAGTAACCTTTGGATTCACACCAATATAGGTATTTACGCCATATCTTATGGTAAATCTTTCTGGTAACAGGTTTCCTAGCCTGTATTAAGGTATCAATAACTGACTCAGAAAACCCACGTCTTGATAAAATCAAGCGTTCAATTTCCAAGCAGTCAGCTTCAGAGAAGTTAGACTTTCATGTTTGAAGGGACCCTGTATCAGAAGGTCCTGTTTCAGAGGTAGAGACCAAGGTGGACAGGATGACATGTCCACCAGGTCTGCATACCAAGTCCTGCGTGGCCACGCAGGTGCTATTAGAATCACTGATGCTCTCTCTTGTTTGATTCTGGCAATCAATCGAGGAAGCAACGGGAAGGGTGGAAACACGTAAGCCATCCTGAAGTCCCAAGGTGCTGTCAGAGCATCTATCAGGACTGCTCCTGGATCCCTGGATCTGGACCCGTAACGAGGAAGCTTGGCGTTCTGTCGAGACGCCATGAGATCTATCTCTGGTTTGCCCCAACGTCGAAGTATTTGGGCAAAGACCTCCGGATGAAGTTCCCACTCCCCCGGATGAAAAGTCTGACGACTTAAGAAATCCGCCTCCCAGTTCTCCACTCCCGGGATGTGGATTGCTGACAGGTGGCAAGAGTGAGACTCTGCCCAGCGAATTATCTTTGATACTTCCATCATAGCTAGGGAGCTTCTTGTCCCTCCCTGATGGTTGATGTAAGCTACAGTCGTGATGTTGTCCGACTGAAACCTGATGAACCCCCGAGTTGTCAACTGGGGCCAAGCCAGGAGGGCATTGAGAACTGCTCTCAATTCCAGAATGTTTATTGGCAGGAGACTCTCCTCCTGACTCCATTGTCCCTGAGCCTTCAGAGAATTCCAGACGGCACCCCAACCTAGAAGGCTGGCGTCTGTTGTTACAATTGTCCAGTCTGGTCTGCTGAATGGCATCCCCCTGGACAGATGTGGCCGAGAAAGCCACCATAGAAGAGAATTTCTGGTCTCTTGATCCAGATTCAGAGAAGGGGATAAGTCTGAGTAATCCCCATTCCACTGACTTAGCATGCACAGTTGCAGTGGTCTGAGGTGTAAGCGTGCAAAGGGAACTATGTCCATTGCCGCTACCATTAAGCCGATTACCTCCATGCATTGAGCCACTGACGGGTGTTGAATGGAATGAAGGGTGCGGCAAGCACTTTGAAGTCTTGTTAGCCTGTCCTCTGTCAGGTAAATCTTCATTTCTACAGAATCTATAAGAGTCCCCAGGAAGGGAACTCTTGTGAGTGGAACGAGCGAACTCTTCTTTTCGTTCACCTTCCATCCATGTGACCTTAGAAATGCCAGCACTAACTCTGTATGAGACTTGGCAGTTTGAAAGCTTGAAGCTTGTATCAGAATGTCGTCTAGGTATGGAGCTACCGAGATTCCCCGCGGTCTTAGTACCGCCAGAAGAGCACCCAGAACCTTTGTGAAGATTCTTGGAGCTGTAGCCAATCCGAATGGAAGAGCCACAAACTGGTAATGCCTGTCTAGGAAGGCAAACCTTAGGTACCGATAATGATCTTTGTGAATCGGTATGTGAAGGTAAGCATCTTTTAAATCTACAGTGGTCATGTACTGACCCTCTTGGATCATAGGTAAAATTGTCCGAATAGTCTCCATCTTGAACGATGGAACTCTTAGGAATTTGTTTAGGATCTTTAAGTCCAGGATTGGTCTGAAAGTTCCCTCTTTTTTGGGAACCACAAACAGATTTGAGTAAAACCCCTGTCCCTGTTCCGATCGTGGAACTGGATGGATTACTCCCATTAACAAGAGCTCTTGTACGCAGCGTAGAAACGCCTCTTTCTTTGTCTGGATTGTTGACAATCTTGACAGATGAAATCTCTCTCTTGGAGGAGAGTATTTGAAGTCCAGAAGGTATCCCTGAGATATTATCTCTAGCGCCCAGGGATCCTGAACATCTCTTGCCCAAGCCTGGGCGAAGAGAGAAAGTCTGCCCCCCACTAGATCCGATCCCGGATCGGGGGCCCTCAATTCATGCTGTTTTAGGGGCAGCAGCAGGTTTCCTAGTCTGCTTGCCCTTGTTCCAGGACTGGTTAGGTTTCCAGCCTTGTCTGTAGCGAGCAACAGCTCCTTCCTGTTTTGGTGCAGAGGAAGTTGATGCTGCTCCTGCTTTGAAATTACGAAAGGAACGAAAATTAGACTGTCTAGTCTTGGCTTTGGCTTTGTCCTGAGGCAGGGCATGGCCTTTACCTCCTGTAATGTCAGCGATAATCTCTTTCAACCCGGGCCCGAATAAGGTCTGCCCTTTGAAAGGTATATTAAGCAATTTAGACTTAGAAGTAACATCAGCTGACCAGGATTTTAGCCACAGCGCCCTGCGTGCCTGAATGGCGAATCCTGAATTCTACGCCGTAAGTTTAGTAAGATGTACTACGGCCTCCGAAATGAATGAATTAGCTAGTTTAAGGACTCTAAGCCTGTCCGTAATGTCGTCCAGAGTAGCTGAACCAATGTTCTCTTCCAGAGACTCAATCCAGAATGCCGCTGCAGCCGTGATCGGCGCAATGCATGCAAGGGGTTGCAATATAAAACCTTGTTGAACAAACATTTTCTTAAGGTAACCCTCTAATTTTTTATCCATTGGATCTGAAAAAGCACAGCTATCCTCCACCGGGATAGTGGTACGCTTAGCTAAGGTAGAAACTGCTCCCTCCACCTTAGGGACCGTTTGCCATAAGTCCCTTGTGGTGGAGTCTATTGGAAACATTTTTCTAAATATCGGAGGGGGTGAGAACGGCACACCGGGTCTATCCCACTCCTTAGTAACAATTTCAGTAAGTCTCTTAGGTATAGGAAAAACCTCAGTACTCGTCGGTACCGCAAAATATTTATCCAACCTACACATTTTCTCTGGTATTGCAACTGTGTTACAATCATTCAGAGCCGCTAACACCTCCCCTAGTAATACACGGAGGTTTTCCAGTTTAAATTTAAAATTTGAAATATCTGAATCCAGTCTGTTTGGATCAGAACCGTCACCCACAGAATGAAGTTCTCCGTCCTCATGTTCTGCCACCTGTGACGCAGTGTCTGACATGGCCCTAATATTATCAGCGCACTCTGTTCTCACCCCAGAGTGATCACGCTTACCTCTTAGTTCTGGTAATTTAGCCAAAACCTCAGTCATAACAGTAGCCATATCCTGTAATGTGATTTGTAATGGCCGCCCAGATGTACTCGGCGCTACAATATCACGCACCTCCCTCTGAGCGGGAGATGTAGGTACTGACACGTGAGGCGAGTTAGTCGGCATAACTCTCCCCTCGTTGTTAGGTGAAATTTGTTCAATTTGTACAGATTGACTTTTATTTAAAGTAGCATCAATACAGTTAGTACATAAATTTCTATTGGGCTCCACTTTGGCATTGCAACAAATGACACAGGTATCATCCTCTGAATCAGACATGTTTAACACACTAGCAAATAAACTTGCAACTTGGAAATACAATTCAATTAGAATAATATTAAAACGTACTGTGCCTTTAAGAAGCACAGAAGATCTATGACAGTTGAAAATTAATAAATTGAAACAGCTATAGCCTCAATCCTTGTAAACAACACAACTTTAGCAAAGGTTTAATCCCATTAGCAAAGATAACAAATTCTGAAAGCAGGAAACAAATTACAGAATAAACGTTTTTTATCTCAGTCAAACTATAATTCTCACAGCTCTGCTGAGAGAAATTACCTCCCTCAAAATAAGTTTTGAAGACCCCTGAGCTCTGTAGAGATGAACCGGATCATGCAGGGAATACAATGAGTTGCTGACTGAAATATTTGATGCAGTAAAAGCGCCAAAAAAACGTCCCCTCCCCCTCACACACAGCAGTGAGGGAGAACAGAAACTGTCAGAAAAACAGATTAAGCAACTGCCAAGTGGAAAAAAAGTGCCCAAACATTTATTCACTCAGTACCTCAGTAAATGAAAACGATTTTACATTCCAGCAAAAACGTTAAACATAATCTCTAGTTATTAAACAGCTTTATGTATTTCTTACAGTGTAATTCTAGTGAAGTACCATTCCCCAGAATACTGAAGTGTAAAGTATACATACATGACATTATATCGGTATGGCAGGATTTTCTCATCAATTCCATTGTCAGAAAATAAAAACTGCTACATACCTCTATGCAGATTCATCTGCCCGCTGTCCCCTGATCTGAAGTTTACCTCTCCTCAGATGGCCGAGAAACAGCAATATGATCTTAACTACTCCGGCTAAAATCATAACAAAAACTCTGGTAGATTCTTCTTCAAACTCTGCCAGAGAGATAATAACACACTCCGGTGCTATTTTAAAATAACAAACTTTTGATTGAAGATATAAAACTAAGTATAATCACCATAGTCCTCTCACACATCCTATCTAGTCGTTGGGTGCAAGAGAATGACTGGGAGTGACGTAGAGGGGAGGAGCTATATGCAGCTCTGCTGGGTGAATCCTCTTGCACTTCCTGTTGGGGAGGAGTAATATCCCAGAAGTAATGATGACCCATGGACTGATCACACTTAACAGAAGAAATTAAAATGTCATTACCTTATCTCTGGGAGTGTAATTTCTTATACTGGCTGTGTTAATACAGCTTGGTCTCGTGGCCAAAAACTTTCAGGATGGGTGGGGTTACCACAGGCTACATAAACTAATTCAAATGCCAATATAAAGTTAATGGAAATACTTGTAACAATTTAATACACTCCAGCAGGTAAAGTGGATCATTGGGAACAAATTAAAGGGGAGAATTTTTTTGAGTAAACGGTCCCTTTAAGCTCGCTCAGCAAGTGCTGTGTTTAAAATGCTGGTGCACTGGGCATACTTAAATACACTTGAAACCGCTATAACTTTTATTAGAAGTATTTTTGCTAACACATGTATATAGCAAAAATTATTCCACCCCTTGCTCTCTCTCTCTATCCCCCCTCTCTTCTGCTCTCTCACCCCTTTCTTTTGCTCTCTTCCCCCTCTTTTCATCCCTCTCTTTTGTGCTCTCTCCCCCTCTCCCTCTCTTTTGCTCTCCTTATTCCCCCCCTTTTACTCTCTCTCTCTCTCCCTCCCTCTCTTTTGCTCTCTATATCCCCTCTTTTACTCTCTCTCTCCCCCCCTCTCATTTGTCCCTCTCTCCCCTTCCTTTCTTTTGCTCTCTCTATTCCCCCTCTTGTGCTCTTTCTATTCCCCCTCTTGCGCTCTTTCTATTCCCCCTCTTGCGCTCTTTCTATTCCCCCTCTTGCGCTCTTTCTATTCCCCCTCTTGCGCTCTTTCTATTCCCCCTCTTGCGCTCTTTCTATTCCCCCTCTTGCGCTCTTTCTATCCCCCCCTCTTGTGCTCTTTCTATCCCCCCCTCTTGTGCTCTTTCTATTCCCCCTCCTCTTGTGCTTTTTCTATTCCCCCTCCTCTTGTGCTCTTTCTATTCCCCCTCTTGTGCTTTTTCTATTCCCCCTCTTGTGCTCTTTCTATCCCCCCTCTTGTGCTCTTTCTATCCCCCCTCTTGTGCTCTTTCTATCCCCCCTCTTGTGCTCTTTCTATCCCCCCTCTTTTGCTCTTTCTATCCCCCCTCTTTTGCTCTTTCTATTCCCCCTCTTTTGCTCTCTCACATCCGCTTGGCCCCATCCGCGTCACACCTGACCTCGCCCAGCCCCGCCAGCATCATGCCCAGTCGGCCCCAGATGCCAGGTCAGTCTGTTGAAGGCCAGGTGTGTTTGTCCTCGCACAGTCTCTACTGCGTATGACAGCTTCAGACAAACACACTTGGCCTTTTATATTATAGGATGATTCAGAGCACACAATTTTCAGATTTTTAAAACATTTTGCTTCACTCTCTTGTTATCTTTTGTTGAAGAAGAGCAATACTCTACTGGAAGCTAGGTGAACTAATTGGGTGAGCCAATGACAAGCAACTGCTAGCTCACAGTAGTACATTGCTTCAGAGCCTACTTATGTATGCTTTTTCAACAATGGATACTAACAGAACAAAGCAAATTAGATAAGAGGACCAGAGGACATTATTCACAATGTAACACATTACCAAGCTGTACTACACATGAATGAGAAGAGCAAATTCTATTTTGCATAATGACGAGGTTTCACACAACAAATATAAGCCACATAGTAAAGCAACAAGAACAATTATCCACAGCGACGGCATGTGAAAATTGTACACACTGATAGTATGACGATTCTTACCGACTATTTCACTACTCAACTCTAGTAAGAGAACCATTTTCAGTACTGGTGTGTAAATGTGTATATGTAGTATCCTTGGTATATAAGTTGGTAGAAAAAATAACTCAGAAGTCAGAGAGTTCCATCCATTCTGCTATATCTCAATGCTCTCTAGTTTAACAACACAGCCACGCAACAGTCTAGGGGCAGAAAATGACCCTGAAAATAACTCACATGAGAGGCTAGAAAAGTAGCTCAACAAAATGTGCATGAGACACAGGTTATCTTTACTTTTAGGACACTAAAATGGAGAACAAATATGTAATCATTGTATCTGATATTCAAGCTTAAAAGAAACACAGTGTACACTCGATTTTTCTTTGCATAAATGTTTTGAAGATTATATAGCACATCTGGGAGTGTTTTTGTAAAAATGTATAGTTTTGCTTATATTTTTTTTTTAATAACATTGTGCTGATTTTCAGACTCCTAACCAAGCCCCAAAGTTTTAGATATATACTGATGTCTACTGCGGATCCTGTTTGTATAAACTGTCTTTTCATTTGCAGGGGGTTTTATATTGGATATTTAGACCAGTATCTGTGCATATTCTTCTTTATAGTAGTTACTATTACATGCAGTTAAGAAACCAAGCCTTATGATCATTCTAAAAAATGGAAATAATTAATTAAACGCATTTTCAGAATTAAAGGAACATTAAAGTATTTTATTATTAGAAAAAAAATTTGCGCTCTTGTACTGACCATAAAATTAATATGTTGGTTTTAAAACAAAATATGAGATGTATATTTTTAATATTGTGATATTATAAATTATTATAAACTATTTGTGAGAACCTCTATATGTATAAAAACAGAGTTCCAATATAAAGACCCTAAAGAAAATGTATACAATGTTTTAGAATTGGTATAACAGAAAATATCTGTATAAAACACTTTTGTGGGTCTTATGTGATAAACAAATATATATATAAAATAAATTTTCAAACCCACATGAAAAAGTTCAAGGGAAAAACACTTGATGGTAGGTTTACAGTCTTAATACAATTGGTCTGTTATGAGTATATGTCCATAAAGTCTCATAATAGGGATACCAAAAAGACTAGACCACAGTACCTTGTGAGAAAAGATTTTTTGGGATTCAAATCTTAACAGCTGGTATCTTATAAGATCATTCCTTAGTTGTAAAGTACTCCCAAACAGGTTTCGCTGAAAACAGAATTTATGCTTACCTGATAAATTACTTTCTCCAACGGTGTGTCCGGTCCACGGCGTCATCCTTACTTGTGGGAATATCTCTTCCCCAACAGGAAATGGCAAAGAGTCCCAGCAAAGCTGGCCATATAGTCCCTCCTAGGCTCCGCCCACCCCAGTCATTCAACCGACGGACAGGAGGAAAAATATAGGAGAAACCATATGGTACCGTGGTGACTGTAGTTGGAGAAAATAATTCATCAGACCTGATTAAAAAACCAGGGCGGGCCGGGGACCGGACACACCGTTGGAGAAAGTAATTTATCAGGTAAGCATAAATTCTGTTTTCTCCAACATTGGTGTGTCCGGTCCACGGCGTCATCCTTACTTGTGGGAACCAATACCAAAGCTTTAGGACACGGATGAAGGGAGGGAGCAAATCAGGTTACCTAAACGGAAGGCACCACGGCTTGCAAAAACCTTTCTCCCAAAAATAGCCTCTGAAGAAGCAAAAGTATCAAATTTGTAAAATTTGGCAAAAGTGTGCAGTGAAGACCAAGTCGCTGCCTTACATATCTGGTCAACAGAAGCCTCGTTCTTGAAGGCCCATGTGGAAGCCACAGCCCTAGTGGAGTGAGCTGTGATTCTTTCAGGAGGCTGCCGTCCGGCAGTCTCATAAGCCAATCGGATGATGCTTTTAAGCAAAAAGGAAAGAGAGGTAGAAGTCGCTTTTTGACCTCTTCTTTTACCAGAATAGACAACAAACAAAGAAGATGTTTGTCTGAAATCTTTTGTAGCCTCTAAATAGAATTTTAGAGCACGGACTACGTCCAAATTGTGTAACAAACGTTCCTTATTTGAAACTGGATTCGGACATAAAGAAGGTACAACTATCTCCTGGTCAATATTCTTGTTAGAAACAACCTTTGGAAGAAAACCAGGCATAGTACGCAAAACCACCTTATCTGCATGGAACACCAGATAGGGCGGAGAACACTGCAGAGCAGATAACTCTGAAACTCTTCTAGCAGAAGAAATAGCAACCAAAAACAAAACTTTCCAAGATAGTAACTTAATATCTATGGAATGTAAAGGTTCAAACGGAACCCCTTGAAGAACTGAAAGAACTAGATTTAGACTCCAGGGAGGAGTCAAAGGTCTGTAAACAGGCTTGACCCTAACCAGAGCCTGAACAAATGCTTGAACATCTGGCACAGCTGCCAGTCTTTTGTGTAGTAAGACAGATAAAGCAGAGATCTGTCCCTTTAGAGAACTTGCAGATAATCCTTTCTCCAAACCTTCTTGTAGAAAGGAGAGAATCTTAGGAATTTTTATCTTATTCCATGGGAATCCTTTGGATTCACACCAACAGATATATCTTTTCCATATTTTATGGTAAATCTTTCTAGTTACCGGTTTTCTGGCCTGAACCAGAGTATCTATCACAGAATCTGAAAACCCACGCTTTGATAGAATCAAGCGTTCAATCTCCAAGCCGTCAGCTGGAGGGAGACCAGGGTCCATTCGAACATCCAAATCTGAACAAGAAGGTCCTGTCTCAAAGGTAGCTTCCATGGTGGAACCGATGACATATTTACCAGGTCTGCATACCAAGTCCTGCGTGGCCACGCAGGAGCTATCAAGATCACCGAGGCCCTCTCCTGTTTGATCCTGGCTACCAGCCTGGGAATGAGAGGAAACGGTGGAAATACATAAGCTAGGTTGAAGGTCCAAGGTGCTACTAGTGCATCTACTAGAGTCGCCTTGGGATCCCTGGATCTGGACCCGTAGCAAGGAACCTTGAAGTTCTGACGAGACGCCATCAGATCCATGTCTGGAATGCCCCATAATTGAGTTAGTTGGGCAAAGATCTCTGGGTGGAGTTCCCACTCCCCCGGATGGAATGTCTGACGACTCAGATAATCCGTTTCCCAGTTTTCCACACCTGGGATGTGGATCGCAGATAGGTGGCAGGAGTGATCCTCCGCCTATTGAATTATTTTGGTCACTTCTTTCATCGCCAGGGAACTCCTTGTTCCCCCCTGATGATTGATATACGCAACGGTCGTCATGTTGTCTGATTGGAATCTTATGAATCTGGCCTTTGCTAGCTGAGGTCAAGCCCTGAGAGCATTGAAGATCGCTCTTAGTTCCAGAATGTTTATCGGGAGAAGAGACTCTTCCCGAGACCATAGTCCCTGAGCTTTCAGGGATTCCCAGACCGCGCCCCAGCCCACTAGACTGGCGTCGGTCGTGACAATGACCCACTCTGGTCTGCGGAAGCTCATTCCCTGGGATAGATGGTCCAGGGTCAGCCACCAACGGAGTGAATCTCTGGTCTTCTGATCTACTTGAATCATTGGAGACAAGTCTGTATAGTCCCCATTCCACTGTTTGAGCATGCACAGTTGTAATGGTCTTAGATGAATTTGTGCAAAAGGAACTATGTCCATTGCTGCAACCATCAACCCTACTACTTCCATGCACTGCGCTATGGAAGGACGTGGAACAGAATGAAGAACTTGACAAGTGCTTAGAAGTTTTGACTTTCTGACCTCTGTCAGAAAAATCCTCATTTCTAAGGAATCTATTATTGTTCCCAAGAAGGGAACTCTTGTTGACGGAGACAGAGAACTTTTTTCTATGTTCACCTTCCATCCGTGTGATCTGAGAAAGGCCAGAACGATGTCTGTATGAGCCTTTGCTTTTGACAGGGACGACGCTTATATTAGAATGTCGTCCAAGTAAGGTACTACTGCAATGCCCCTCGGTCTTAGAACCGCTAGAAGGGACCCTAGTACCTTTGTGAAAATCCTTGGAGCAGTGGCTAACCCGAATGGGAGGGCCACAAACTGGTAATGTTTGTCCAGAAAGGCGAACCTTAGGAACTGATGATGTTCTTTGTGGATAGGAATATGTAGGTACGCATCCTTTAGATCCACGGTAGTCATAAATTGACCTTCCTGGATAGTGGGTAGAATCGTTCGAATGGTTTCCATCTTGAACGATGGTACCCTGAGAAATTTGTTTAGGATCTTCAAATCCAAAATTGGTCTGAAAGTTCCCTCTTTTTTGGGAACTACGAACAGATTTGAATAAAATCCCATTCCTTGTTCCTTTATTGGAACTGGGTGTATCACTCCCATCTTTAACAGGTCTTCTACACAATGTAAGAACGCCTGTCTCTTTATTTGGTTTAAGGATAAGTGAGACACGTGGAACCTTCCCCTTGGGGGTAGTTCCCTGAATTCCAGAAGATAACCCTGAGAAACTATTTCTAGTGCCCAGGGATCCTGAACATCTCTTGCCCAAGCAAAGAGAGAGAGTCTGCCCCCTACTAGATCCGGTCCCGGATCGGGGGCTACTCCTTCATGCTGTTTTGTTAGCAGCAGCAGGCTTCTTGGCCTGCTTACCCTTGTTCCAGCCTTGCATCGGTTTCCAGGCTGGTTTGGGTTGTGAGGCATTACCCTCTTGCTTAGAGGATGCAGAATTAGAGGCCGGTCCGTTCCTGAAATTGCGAAAGGAAAGAAAATTAGACTTATTCTTGGCCTTGAAAGGCCTATCTTGTGGAAGGGCGTGGCCCTTTCCCCCAGTGATGTCTGAGATAATCTCTTTCAATTCTGGTCCAAATAGAGTTTTACCTTTGAAAGGGATGTTAAGCAATTTTGTCTTGGATGACACATCCGCTGACCAAGACTTTAGCCAAAGCGCTCTGCGCGCCACGATTGCAAACCCTGAATTTTTCGCCTCTAATCTAGCTAATTGCAAAGCGGCATCTAAAATAAAAGAGTTAGCCAACTTAAGTGTGTGAACTCTGTCCATAACCTCCTCATATGGAGTCTCTCTACTGAGCGACTTTTCTAGTTCCTCGAACCAGAACCACGCTGCTGTAGTGACAGGAACAATGCACGAAATGGGTTGTAGAAGGTAACCTTGCTGTACAAAAATCTTTTTAAGCAAACCCTCCAATTTTTTATCCATAGGATCTTTGAAAGCACAACTATCCTCGATAGGAATAGTAGTGCGCTTGTTTAGAGTAGAAACTGCCCCCTCGACCTTAGGGACTGTCTGCCATAAGTCCTTTCTGGGGTCGACCATAGGAAATAATTTCTTAAATATAGGGGGGGGAACAAAAGGTATGCCAGGCTTTTCCCACTCCTTATTCACTATGTCCGCCACCCGCTTGGGTATAGGAAAAGCGTCGGGGTGCACCGGAACCTCTAGGAACTTGTCCATCTTGCATAATTTCTCTGGAATGACCAAGTTGTCACAATCATCCAGAGTAGATAACACCTCCTTAAGCAGTGCGCGGAGATGTTCTAATTTAAATTTAAATGTCACAACATCAGGTACAGCTTGTTGAGAAATTTTTCCTGAATCTGAAATTTCCCCATCTGACAAAACCTCCCTCATGGCCACTTCAGATTGGTGTGAGGGTATGACAGAACAATTATCATCAGCGCCCTCCTGCTCTTCAGTGTTTAAAACAGAGCAATCGCGCTTTCTCTGATATGTAGGCATTTTGGATAAAATATTTGCTATGGAGTTATCCATTACAGCCGTCAATTGTTGCATGGTAATAAGCATTGGCGCGCTAGATGTACTAGGGGCCTCCTGCGTGGGCAAAACTGGTGTAGACACAGTAGGAGATGATGTAGTATCATGTTTACTCCCCTCATCTGAGGAATCATCTTGGGCAATTGCATTATCTGTGGCAGTACTGTCCTTACTTTGTTTGGACGCTATGGCACAATTATCACACAAATTTAAATGGGGAGACACATTGGATTTCATACATATAGAACATAGCTTATCCGAAGGCACAGACATGTTAAACAGGCTTAAACTTGTCAATAAAGCACAAAAAACGTTTTAAAACAAAACCGTTACTGTCTCTTTAAATTTTAAACAGAAAACACTTTATTACTGAATATGTGAAAAAGTATGAAGGAATTGTTCAAAAATTACCAAAATTTCACCACAGTGTCTTAAAGCATTAAGAGTATTGCACGCCAATTTTCAGAGCTTTAACCCTTAAAATAACGGAACCGGAGCAGTTTACAAATTTAACCCATATACAGTCCCAGCTATAGCCTTTGCTGTGACCTAACCAAGCCCAGAGGAGAATACGATACCAAGTGACGCCTTCTAGAAACTTTTCCAGCTACTTTCAGATCCTCACACATGCATCTGCATGTCTTGCTCTCAAAAAACAACTGCGCAGTAATGGCGCGAAAATGAGGCTCAGCCTACAACTGGGAAGGCCCTCTCTGACTGGAAAAGGTGTCTAACATAGTGCCTGCCGTTAAAAAACGTTCCCCAAGTTTATAAATGTGAATTATCAGCATAAACATGTATAAAATGCCCAAATAAAGCAATCGATTTAGCCCATTAAAGTGTCTACCAGTTTTATAGCCCATATTAAGCCCTTTATTCTGTTTGCTTGACTAAGAAAATGGCTTACCGGTCCCCATGAGGAGAAATGACAGCCTTCCAGCATTACATGGTCTTGTTAGAAATATGGCTTGTCATACCTTAAGCAGAAAAAAAAAACCACCAAAAAAAACTCTTAACCATCTCCGTGGAGATGTTGCCTGTGCAACGGCAAAGAGAATGACTGGGGTGGGCGGAGCCTAGGAGGGACTATATGGCCAGCTTTGCTGGGACTCTTTGCCATTTCCTGTTGGGGAAGAGATATTCCCACAAGTAAGGATGACGCCGTGGACCGGACACACCAATGTTGGAGAAATTAAATTTATTCCAATCTTTGTGCCTCTGTAGTGCAGCCTTGTTCCAGCCAGCAATTCACCGGTCTTGGCTCAAACGTAGTTACATAGAACAGGGAAGAAAAAACAGGCGCACAAGGCACGATTCAAGTGTAAAAGTTTTATTACAATATAACACACGCACAAGTATAAATGCACTTACTAGAGATAAATAAATAATCTGCATTAGAACAAAACTCCTGGGATCTGCAGCTTCTGTAGCATCGGCACAGAGGGTCCACCTCCTTGCAACTCTGGTCAGACAAAATCAGGTAGTGGTGATCCGGATCCTCAACCTGAGCATATGACCGGCCTATGCATACAGATTATTCTGCTTTCCCAGATTGAATAATAGCTTGTGGTAACTGGCCTGACGCGTTTCCCCCAACTTCGGTTGGGCTTTTTCAAAGTGTAAGAAGGGGCCTCCTGATTCCATATTTCATCCCGTGATCTTAAGGTCGGTCTTAGGGGTGTGCGACCTGTGCCATCGCACAGGGCACAAACTCCAAGTGCTGGCCGGCTGCTTGCTTTCTCCCAGCGCATTGTGCTGCTCAGGAGAGAAGAGGGAGCCCTGCAGAGAAGGTCCTTGCCCAGCAGGTATGTAAGCCAGAGTACTGGTAGCTACGCTTAATCAGTGTCAAACTCCAATGATGTTTTTTTGGGGGTTTTTTCCCCCGTTACCATGACTCACAAATTAACCTGGTCCCTGGGTAACCAAAATTTATTTTAGGTGTTATCAGATCTATTTCATCAAGCCTTTTACAGTTTTTGCTTCCAAATCTTGTTTTTCAAGAGATTCTGTGAAGACACAAGGGCCGAATTATCAAGCTCCATACGAAGCTTGATGCCCCGTTTTCCGCGCAAGCCTTCAGGTTGTCCGGAAACAGCAGTTATGAAGCAACGGTCTAAAGACCGCTGTTCCATAACTTGCTCTGAGATCGCAGACAGAAATCAACCCCATCGAATACGATCGGGTTGATTGACACCCCCTGCTAGTGGCCGATTGGCCGCGAATGTGCAGGGGGCGGCATTGCACTAGCAGTTCACCAGAACTGCTGGTGCAATGATAAATGCCGACAGCGTATGCTGTCAGCATTTAGCGATGTGCAGCGGACATGATACGCTACATCATATCATGTCTGCTCCCACTATGATAAATCTACCCCAAATACTTTAATATGTAATCAAAATCTATATTATTATATTATCTATATTATATATATTATTCAGTTTTTCTTTCCTTGCATGCAGGAAACCAACCAGATTTTATGAATATCAGCATACAAGCACAGATGAGTCAATATGTAACTCATGGGGGAGCATGAGTATGGTAGGGAGGGTATGAGCATGTAAGGGAGGGTATGAAGGGTATGAAGGGGGAGTATGGAAGGAGCAGTGGAGTGAGCATGGAAGGGGGGAGTATGAGTGTGAAGGGGGAGTATGCGTATGGAAGGGGGTATGAATATGAAGGGGGAGTATGGAAGGTGCAGGGGAGTGAGCATGGAAGGGGGGAGTATGAGTATGGAAGGGGGTATGAATATGAAGGGGGAGTATGGAAGGTGCAGGGGAGTGAGCATGGAATGGGCAGTGAGCATGGAAGGGGGGAGTATGAAAGGAGGTATGAATATGAAGGGGGTTTGGAAGGTGCAGGGGGGGTGAGCATGGAAGCAGTGTTAATTGTGATGGGAAATTTCGATTTAGTCTTAGTTTTAGCCTTTTGACTAAAATGCCATTTTAGTTTTAGTTGTATTTTAGTCATCTGAATTGTTTTAGTTTAGTTTTAGTCGACTAAATCTCCAGTAGATTTTAGTCAACTAAAATTTAAGGGGTTTAGTTAAAGTGTAATGCATTATTTAAGCATTTCTCTATAGTTTCCAAACTCATGTTATTATTTATGATATTATGGTTTAAACATGCAATACAGGCACAGATTTAGCGTCTTTATTAAACTTGAATTTAAATAAAACCAAGTTTTATAAACATCATAAGTGCAACTTTAAAATATAAAAAACAAGTATCCAGTAACTCAACACAACAAAAAGTTTCTGCAGCTAGCACAGGCACAGTGTAACTTAAACCCATACTCATGGGTTATTCTTATTTCTATAGGATAAATCAATTGATTGTTTACAGATTCGAAAATTTTTCGGCAACTAAATTAACACTGCTCTAGAACTTTCAAACTCATATACTTTTTTTTTTTACAAAAGAGCAGTAATTAGATATGGATTGATTATAACACCTTGCATAACGAAAGCAAATTTTTATTAAGTTTTAGTCATAGAGGCCTATTTATCAAGCCGTCAACCGCAAATACGCTGGAATTCCGCAGCGTAATTGTGGAGAGCCTGATTCGCCTTATTTATCAAAGCCTACAGACTGGTAAAAGTTGAAATCTGTGACGTAACATACGATCCGCGGGTCTCAGTCCGACACAGATCGATGCTTACGTCATTACAAATGTTCCGAGTGCATTCGGCACTATCTGACAACTTTTGCTATTTAACAAATATCTACCAGGTACGCTCGCCACTATTCCAGCCCAGCGTACCTGCTTTTCAATCCGCCGGCCTGGAGGCGGCGGATGCCATACCCCATTGATTCCTATGGGAGAATAAAAGTTATGTTTACACCTAACACCCTACCATAAGCCCCGAGTCTAAACACCCCCAATCTGCCGCCCCCTATATCGCCGCCACCTACATTATACTTATTAACCCCTAATCTGCCGCCCGACATCGCCGTCACCTACAATACACTTATTAACCCCTAATCTGCCGCCCCGACACCTACATAAATGTATTAACCCCTATCCCTCCGCTCCCGGAGCCCACCGCAACTAAATAAAGTTATTAACCCCTGGCCTCCCACATCACTACCACTTACTAAACCTATTAACCCCTAAACCGCCAGCCCTCACATCGCAAAAAAACTAAATTAACCTATTAACCCCTAAACCTAACAACCCGCTAACTTTATATTAAATATTAACTCATCCCTATCTTATAATATATTTAAACTTACCTTTAGATTTAAATTAAACTATATTAAACTAATAATTAACCTACCCTATTATACTAAAATTACATTAAACTACAAATTAAATTAACTATATTATATATTTAAAAACCTAACCCTACTCAAATAATTTAAATCTACAATTAAAAATTACAAAGTTACAAAAAACTAACAACTAAGTTACAAAAAATAACAAACAATAAGTTAAAAAAAAATAAACCCTAAGTTACACAAAATAAAAAATAAATTATCAAATATTCAAACTAATTACACCTAATCTAAGAGCCCTCCAAAATAAAAATAAAAAACCTAGCCTACAATAAACTACCAATGGCCCTTAAAAGAGCTTGCATTCTATTGGCTATTCCAATCAGCCAATAGAATGCGAGCTCAATCCTATTGGCTGATTGCAACAGCCAATATAATTTTTTCAACCTTAATTCCGATTGGCTGATAGAATTCTATCAGCCAATCGGAATCTAAGGGACGCCATCTTGGATGACGTCATTTAAAGGAACCTTCATTGTTCAAGAAGACGTTGAAAGAAGAGGATGCTCTGCGTCGGATGTCTTGAAGATGGAGCTGCTTCGCGCCGGATGGATGAAGATAGAAGATGCCGTCTGGATGAAGACTTCTGCCCGGTTGGATGAAGACATCGGCCTGCTTTGATGAAGACTTATGCTGGCTTGAATGAGGACTTCTGCCGCTTCGTTGAGGATGGATGTTGGCTCTTCAGAAAATGTAAGTGGATCTTCGGGGGTTAGTGTTAGGCTTTTTTAAGGGTTTATTGGATGGGTTTTAATTTTAGATTAGGGTTTGGGCTTTTGAAAAAGAGCTAAATGCCC
Source organism: Bombina bombina (assembly GCF_027579735.1). Lineage (NCBI taxonomy): Eukaryota > Metazoa > Chordata > Amphibia > Anura > Bombinatoridae > Bombina > Bombina bombina. The sequence continues at coordinate 604,044,497 of NC_069504.1, forward strand.
TTTTAAGGGCAATGCCCATACAAATGCCCTTTTCAGGGTAATGGGGAGCTTAGGTTTTTTAGATTAGGTTTTTATTTGGGGGGTTGGTTGTGTGGGTGGTGGGTTTTACTATTGGGGGTTATTTGGGTTTGTTTTTTTACAGGTAAAAGAGCAGATTTCTTTGGGGCAATGCCCCGCAAAAGGCCCTTTTAAGGGCCATTGGTAGTTTATTGTAGGCTAGGGTTTTTTTTATTTTTTGGGGGGGCTTTTTATTTTCATAGGGCTCTTAGATTAGGTGTAATTAGTTTAAATATTTGATAATAACTAGTGGGTTTTTTTTTTGTAACTTAGTGTTTGTTATTTTTTGTAACTTAGTTGTTAGTTTTTTGTAACTTTGTAATTTTTAATAGTAGATTTGAATTATTTGAGTAGGGTTAGGTTTTTAAATATATAATATAGTTAATTTAATTTGTAGTTTAATGTAATTTTAGTATAATAGTTAGGGTAGATTAATTATTAGTTTAATATAGTTTAATTTAATTCTAAAGGTAAGTTTTAATTTATTATAAGATAGGGATGAGTTAATATTTAATATAAAGTTAGCGGGATGTTAGGTTTAGGGGCTAATAGGTTAATTTAGTTTATGGCGATGTGGGGGGGCTCGCGGTTTAGGGGTTAATAGGTTTAGTAAGTGGTAGTGATGTGGGAGGCCAGAGGTTTAGGGGTTAATACATTTAGTTAGTTGCGGCAGGGGCCGGGAGCGGCGGAATAGGGGTTAATAAGTTTGAGTTGTGGTGGGCTCCGGGAGCGGCGGGATAGGGGTAATAAGTTTATTAGAGTTACAGCGGTGTCAGGGAGTAGAGGGATAGGGGTTAATACCTTTATTAAAGTTGCGGCGGGGTCGGAGAGCGGCAGGATAGGGGTTAAACAGGTTAGTATAGTGGCGGTGTTTAGTGACAGGATATAAATAAAGTTGTGAAAAAGCCGAATAGCAGCGAGATCGATGACGGTTTAGTTAACAACAGTCTTGCTGCTCATCGCCCCATTCTTGGTGCGCGGCTTTTTGACAGCTTTTTTGTTAAATATGGAGAGTGTATTCAGGTCTGCGGCTGCGATGTTAGGCAAGCGTATTGGTGCCGTCGAATGCAAGTAAGTTGACAGCTTGATAAGTAGGCGTCATAATCTTTTGACTAAAATGTCATTTTAGTTTTAGTCGCATTTAAGTCATCAGAATTACTTTAGTTTTATACTCATTTTAGTCTAGTTTTAGTCGACGAAATTAACACTGCATGGAAGGGGCAGTGAGCATAGAAAGGGGAAGTATGAGCATGGAAGGGGGTATGGAAAGGGCAGGAGAGTAAGCATGGAAGGGGGGAGTATAAGTATGAAGGGGCGAGTATAAGTATGATTTATTATCAGTAAATGTTTGATTTATATACCTATTTTATATACCCTGGGTCACATAAAAATTTCTCGAAAAGGGATCGCGAGTGGGAAACCGTTTAAGAAGCCCTGTGCTATTGTCAGGGTTTTGACTGTTACTGCACCTTTAAGTTGGTTCACCAATCACAGTGATTCATCACCTATTTTAACACCTGCTCTCCTAACTAGCATTGCTTAGTATTTTGTTTCTCTATCTAGAGTAACTCTGAGCCTTACTCTCTGAGATTTTCACAGATACCTAACTTCAATTTTCCTCCTCAGGATTCATTGTTTAACAAAGTCATTTCTTTAACAAGAGGACAACACTCCTGTCAGCATTGGAATCTGCAGACCTCTAACTTCTTGCTAATTCCTAGCCTGTAGTGTCTTGTCATCTTAACAACTACAGAGAAGCTGTTTCCTTTTTTCTACAAGCAGGGATCTGTTTCTTGCAACACTAACAGGAAGTGATTGGGACCAAATTGTGCGCGCACAAGGAGTCAGAACAGGCAGCAGGTTCGGACAACAAACTTTGTGAGTAACATTTTCTAACCTTCCACAACTACTGTTTTGTGTTTCTCTGCCTGTATTTCTACCGCTTCTCATGCTAACTGGGATTACTAGTTCAACACATACTGTGCACATACTTTGCATTAGCCTGATTTGTGATCTGCTTCAGATTGAGGCTGTGTTTTCCAATTGTGTATTATCCTCAGCAGAATATTAAGATTCATACCAAGTGTGACTGTCTAAATGTTATTTGATGAATAACTACTTCTAACCTTTCATTGTGGATTACAACTCTGAAATTTGTGTTTACCTTACTTAAGGATTTTCTACAGAGATCACTGAGGATTACAAATAGAGATTCTATTTTCGCATATTTTCTATCTAATGTCTAACATGTCGCTTCTCCCTCAATAAGGGTCTAACGTGACACCTGGGTATATAATTAAGTATTCAGTATATCCTGAAAACTATACTTTATAACAACTTTACACTATACTACTTGGTTTCACTTTGAAGCTAGTGTTACCAAATCACAATAGTGTTACATTTCACATTTTTGTCTTGTAAAGTTGTTACCTCCTTGACATAATACTAAGCCCAAAAAAGTTACGTCACAAGTATGGATCCTGCTGAAATACCCCAGTTTGTATTTAACCTAAACCAAAAGGTGGATAAAATGGGGCAAGCAATATTAGACCTACAACTAGAAACACAGGTTCTTAGAGAATTGATAAAGGATCTGAAAGTCCCGCACACCTCAACTATTGAACCACAAGTTAGTTTACCTGACTCCTTTTCTGGAGACAGGCGGTCTTACAGACAATTTAAAAATGCTTGCCACCTCCTATTTAACTTAAAACCTCACACCTACCCAACAGACAGGGTAAGGGTACTCTCTACAATATCTTTTCTCAGGTCAGAACCTAGGGTATGGGCTGACCACCTATGTGAAACCAATGACCCTCTAATAAATTCTTTCTCTGGGTTTTTCTCTGCTATGGATGAGTTATACAGTGATACAGATATCCAACTCACAGCAGAACAAAAAATGAGAAACCTTAAACAAGGAAAAAAATCTGTGGAGGATTACATCACAGAATTTAAATTATATGCTTCCGATTCAGCCTGGAGTTTGGTTTCACTCCGCAATCAGTTTAGGCTCGGCCTCTCTGATTCCGTTAAAGACGAACTAGCAAGGATAGAGATGCCAAGTACTCTGGATGCTCTCATGAAAGTAGCAACTCAGATTGATCGTAGGCTAAGAGAACGTAAGGCAGAACGCACCTACACTGAACCTGCTTCTAAGGTCCCATCGTCCAGCACTACACACTCAAGACCTACAACTAATGACCCCGTCACCCCTATGGATATCGGGGTAATTAGGGGACCACTCACTGCCGAAGAACGAATGAGAAGAAGGAACAACCACTTATGCATGTATTGTGCAAACCCAAGTCACATGGTCACAGTCTGTCCCATTCTACTTAAAAACAAAAAGAGTAAGTTTAATATTGTAAATAATGTAACAAGACTTGATGAACTACCTTCTTATTGCAATTTATCTCTCTTGTTACAGTGGGACCTTAGACGTCTGCCAATCAATGCCATAGTGGATTCTGGAGCTTTTGGCAATTTCATTGACAACACCACTGTACAAATTAATAAAATACCCACTGTTGAAAAAAAACACCCTGTCTCTCTCAAGGTTATTGATGGTTCCGTACTAGAAAACGGTCCTATCACGCACAAAACAATTCCCTTATTAGTGACCACTCAAGGGGGACATACTGAGTATATTACCTTTGACGTTATACCTTCACCACATTTCCAAGTTGTTTTAGGTCTATACTGGCTACAATTACATAATCCTAATATAGACTGGTCATCACTCACTTTGACCTTTCAATCAACATTTTGTAAAAATACTTGTTTTCCTCAAACAGCAGTACTACACACTAGCACTGATGTACCTCCTATACCGACTCACTATCTAGATTTCCAGGAAGTGTTTAGTAAGGTGGAAGCTGATACACTTCCACCTCACCGGGTATACGACTGCCCAATTGAATTAATCCCAGGAGCAACACTACCTGTAGGTCATCTTTACCCCCTTAGCCAACCTGAACTAGAACATTTAAAAGAATATCTGCAAGACAACCTAAAGAAAGGTTTCATCCGACCGTCTACCTCTCCTGCAGCTGCAGGTATGTTTTTTGTGACTAATAAAGACTCCACTCTTCGTCCCATCATAGATTATAGGGAGCTCAATAAACGGACCGTAAAAAATCGGTATCCACTCCCTTTAATTCCCGAAATGATCGAACGACTTACTGATGCCACAGTGTTCACAAAACTTGACTTGCGTGGGGCTTACAACCTTATTCGTATAAGGGAAGGCGACGAATGGCTCACTGCCTTTAGAACTAGGTATGGGCTCTTTGAATATCTTGTGATGCCATTCGGCCTTTGTAATGCCCCCGCAACTTTCCAGCACTTTATAAATGATATATTTCGCGATCTCTTAGATGTTTGTTTAGTTGTCTATTTAGACGACATCCTGATCTACTCTCAGAATATTTCTGACCACATAAAACACGTACGCTGGGTGCTGGCCCGTTTAAAGGTACATAAGTTATATGCCAAGCTCGAGAAATGTTCGTTCCACAAATCTACTATTTCCTTTTTGGGGTATACCATCTCCTCAGAAGGCGTACAGATGCAGTCTGAAAAGGTTGAAGCAGTAAAAAATTGGCCACAACCTCATGACCGCAAATCCCTACAAAGGTTTCTAGGTTTTGCTAATTATTATAGAAAATTCATAAGGAATTTTTCTAGAATTGTTAAACCATTGACTCAACTTACTGGTACTACACACCCATTTCTTTGGGAACAACAACATACCGCTGTCTTTGAACACCTGAAAACATTGTTCACCAAAGCTCCCATCTTACATCTACCTAATCCTAACCTTCAGTATATTCTGGAGGTGGACTCTTCAGACTATGCTATAGGTGCAGTCTTGTCCCAACAGAAGGCACCTCATGAACCGAAGCATCCCATTTCTTTCTTTTCTAAATCCATGAGTTCAGCTGAGAAAAACTACGCAATCGGTGATAAAGAATTGTTAGCAATCCGAAGATCATTAGAATTCTGGCGACACCTCCTAGAAGGGGCTAAGAAAACCTTTTTGATTTATACTGACCACAAAAACCTTCAGTATCTCCAAAATAATAAGACTCTCTCATCCAGACAGGTTAGATGGAGTCTGTATTTTGCAAGATTTGATTTCCAGATAATCTATCGCCCGGCATGTAAAAATGGTAAAGCTGATGCCCTCTCTCGCCAATCGAGTCCACCATCTCAAAGTACCAGTTATACAAATATTATTCCGACTGAACGATTCATTGGTTTAACTTCTGACATTTTAACAGACATACAAAAGCTCTCACATATGCCACTACCTAACTCTAAGGTTCAGCTAATTAACCGGAATGGAATATATTACTACAAAGACAGAATATTCTTACCTGAACCTTTAAGACATCAAATTCTACAAGAGCAGCATGATTCACCTCTTGCAGGTCATCCAGGAGAGAGACGTACATTAGAGTTGATCAGCAGAGCGTATTGGTGGCCAGACATGAAAAGATCAATTTCTGACTACATAAAAACCTGCCTTATATGTCAAACTTGCAAAACAGAGAAAAAGAGCCCATATGGACTACTTATGCCCCTACCTGTTTCTGATAGACCATGGAAACAAATAGGCATAGACTTCATAGTGGATTTACCTCCCTCTAAAAATCATACCACTATAATGGTGGTTGTTGATAGTTTTTCAAAAATGGCTCACTTTCTACCATTTCATAAATTACCCACTGCACCTGAAACAGCCAGACTTTTTATGGATCAAATCCTCAAGTTACATGGAGTACCAAGTACTGTGATTTCTGACAGGGGATCTCAATTTACTTCAAGGTTTTGGAAATGTTTATGCAAAGCCCTTAATATCAAACACCAATTCACTACTTCATTCCATCCTCAATCAAATGGACAAGTGGAGAGAATAAACCAATGGTTGGACGAATACCTACGATGTTTTTGTGCTTATCAACAACATAATTGGATTTCATATCTCTCTTTCGCAGAATTTGCATATAACAACCTTACTAATTCTTCAACCAATCTTACACCCTTCTATGCAAATTACGGATACCACCCCACTTTCACTTCCATCTCATCAACCCCTTCTGATTCACCTTTGGTTGATGAGTTGAATAATTCTTTACAGGACAACTTCAATTTTATAAAAGAGAACATTATTAAGGCTCAAAACTCACAGAAATATCACTACGACTTAAGACATAGAGATCCTCCTAAGTATAAAATCGGAGACCAAGTATGGTTATCAACCAAGAACCTACGAATACAAGTGCCAAGTAGGAAACTAACACAAAAGTTTTGTGGACCTTTCAAAATTCTCAAAGTAGTCAATCCTAACGCCGTTACTTTAGACCTACCCTCTTCCATGAAAATACATGCTACATTTCATGTATCTCTCCTCAAGCCTTATAACCCAACCAGAGTTCAAGCTTCTCACACACCTTCGTCTCTTGAATTACAAGATACCGATGTATATGAGGTTGATCAGATTATTGACTCTAGGATTTCCAAAGGAGTATTGCAATACTTGGTTAGATGGAAGAACTTCACCAAGGATGATGATACGTGGGAACCTTCTACTAATATCTATGCTCCTATATTGGTCTCCCAGTTCCATCAGAAATTCCCGGATTCTCCTAGACCTTAAGCTGAGGATCAGCTTGCTTGACGGGGGGATCATGTCAGGGTTTTGACTGTTACTGCACCTTTAAGTTGGTTCACCAATCACAGTGATTCATCACCTATTTTAACACCTGCTCTCCTAACTAGCATTGCTTAGTATTTTGTTTCTCTATCTAGAGTAACTCTGAGCCTTACTCTCTGAGATTTTCACAGATACCTAACTTCAATTTTCCTCCTCAGGATTCATTGTTTAACAAAGTCATTTCTTTAACAAGAGGACAACACTCCTGTCAGCATTGGAATCTGCAGACCTCTAACTTCTTGCTAATTCCTAGCCTGTAGTGTCTTGTCATCTTAACAACTACAGAGAAGCTGTTTCCTTTTTTCTACAAGCAGGGATCTGTTTCTTGCAACACTAACAGGAAGTGATTGGGACCAAATTGTGCGCGCACAAGGAGTCAGAACAGGCAGCAGGTTCGGACAACAAACTTTGTGAGTAACATTTTCTAACCTTCCACAACTACTGTTTTGTGTTTCTCTGCCTGTATTTCTACCGCTTCTCATGCTAACTGGGATTACTAGTTCAACACATACTGTGCACATACTTTGCATTAGCCTGATTTGTGATCTGCTTCAGATTGAGGCTGTGTTTTCCAATTGTGTATTATCCTCAGCAGAATATTAAGATTCATACCAAGTGTGACTGTCTAAATGTTATTTGATGAATAACTACTTCTAACCTTTCATTGTGGATTACAACTCTGAAATTTGTGTTTACCTTACTTAAGGATTTTCTACAGAGATCACTGAGGATTACAAATAGAGATTCTATTTTCGCATATTTTCTATCTAATGTCTAACATGTCGCTTCTCCCTCAATAAGGGTCTAACGTGACACCTGGGTATATAATTAAGTATTCAGTATATCCTGAAAACTATACTTTATAACAACTTTACACTATACTACTTGGTTTCACTTTGAAGCTAGTGTTACCAAATCACAATAGTGTTACATTTCACATTTTTGTCTTGTAAAGTTGTTACCTCCTTGACAGCTATTTAACAGGAATATCACTTTAAAGTAGCTTGAATACAAGCATAAAAAAGTCCAAAGTCCAGTCTCAAAAACAAGCAACAGATCTGAGTTGCGTGCCCAGTATGTTAAGCAATTTGTTGTATTAATCGCAAGCAGGTTAGAAGCATTGGTTAATAGTAAGTAGCGGGCACACGCCACCATCCAGTATGCAGATTGTAGCAAAGACCAGTTAGTATAGACGGACAAGCAGCTTGCAAATACTTCCACAGTTATTAGCACATGTTAAATGGACATTATACACCCCAAAAAATATGGGCTATTTAAATAAAGAATTCAAAGAAGATAAATTTGTAATTGACATGAATTAGCAATTTTTCTGCTAAAGCTTCTAAAATTGATGATAAAGTTTCACTACATAAGAATATTTCCATAGGACACACTAGCTACAAAGCAAGGATTTATTCCTCGCTCCCTAACTAGTGTCCTTACAGCCAGCCCCCATGCTGGAGCCGCTAACACATTACAATCCCCTCCCTGACTGTTCCACTGTGCAGGGGATCTCACTCACTGGGCCCCCGCGCCCAGCACCGTGTTTCCCCTTCTAATTGGTTGCTTACCTGCCAGCTGTTCCCCTTCATTTCCAGAGTGAGCCCCGCAAGAGTAAAGTTCTGCAGGAGTGAGAAGGGCAGCGGAAGTGTGGCATTGGATACCTTGGGGGACAAGCGGAGTGGGAAATCAGGCATCGAGTGGGGGCAGCTGGAGTGTTTCTTCATGATCAGATCTTCATCAGTTCCTCCCTTACACCACACGTTTTTGTCAAGATTTCCCACAGGTGCTCTCAATTTTCAACCCATAATGGAGCTTTAACATTATAACATTTATTTGTAATAAATAAAGAGGCATCTGCCAATCTAGAACATCCATAGCGACTACGAAAGGCGTGAACTATGAATAGCATGAAGGTAAGAATAATATTTAACTTAACTGGAAGCCTTATAAAAGCCATGGATTTGTTTATATTAAAAGACATCTCCGTTAAAAAACAAACTGGGGCTAAGGGGTAGGTATTCAGGCAGATAAAGAGAAAACCACTATTTAAAACATCTGGCCAGAAATTGATATATTAGTATTTGTTTTTAATCAATCACACCATCTTTATGTAGACATATGGATTGAAAGTCTAGTTCAAGGCTGTCCAGCTTAAGGAATGCTAACGTGCCTTCCAGAGCCTTTGATTTGGTATCAAGTATCCCTAGCAGTATTAATCTACACCTGGTCATTTAAAACACATTTTATTTCAACCTGCTCATGTAGCTATTCTTTTTAGTGATCCAAAGATTCTCATGTGTGCGCAGATTTGTGACACTTATATGTAAAGCAAATCTCTTAACAAAATAAAACAAAACTTTAGAAAAAGAAAAGAGACTCCAAATTGAATGCATTTTAAATCCATGCAACAACCTAGATTTGTATGTGTTATTTATAAATTGTTTGTGTGATATCCAAAATCTATGTACATGTATATGGAAATGTAGGTTATAAAAAAGTACTTCAGTCTAAAAAGTATAAACACAATGCATATAACTAAAGTCAGAATTGCTCAAATGAAGATATCACAATGTAAATTTAATATTTTTACCATCAGTTCTGAGTGCTGTCCACAGTGGACTGTTTTAATACCCCATGGTGTTGCAACAACCAGGCTGAGAATCCCAATACATTTTGTTTACGTTCATAGAATTTTTGGTTTGCTAACACAAGACTTGACATTGCCAATTCACCAAAACAATGTCAAAACTTGGCCTGGCACCTAGAAATGACACATTGTCTTCCCTCATTCCAATTTAAAAGCCAGCACTCACATTCATGTCTTGGAGCCAACAGTATAGTCTTCTAAATGGTGTCTGGGAAAGACAATTTCTGTGTTTATCTCACTCCAGTATGTGATTAGATTGTGCCTTGCTGCAGCTGGGGTACAGAGTAGAGTAGTCAGTTTGTGAACTGGGAGTCCTACAGTCTTTGTACAACAAACCACATGGGGAGGAAGAAGAATGGAGACATAACATCCCAGCCATTAGGTGCAAAGGGATGCAGGCACTGGAGGAGAAAGGCTAACAAATGTTTGAGTAGTGGTTTAAACCCTTGATTTTGTGTTCTGAGTTATCAAATATTAAGTCACTGTTGTGTATGAGTTCTAGGTAATCAAGAAATTAAATCACTGCTGTGTAATCTTGACATATTATATATAGTGTACTCCAAAGAAAGGTTTGCCAGCCTGGTGGCATTATGAAATAGCCAGGTGGGGGCAGTGTAATACTTTGTAAAATGATAACATGTTGGGCTATCCCGGGCACAAATTAATTGCATAATTTAACATAAATGTATTTAATGATAATCTGTGCAATAAGCATTCACATTTTTTAAATATCTCATTGCAGCTTAATACTGGCTTAAATTTTAGCCAGGTGGTCAGTAAAATAAAACTTGAAGAAAGGATAACCGAGTCCTCAATAGCCAGTACAATCAGTCATGTGGTTCACCCATTAAAAACGTGAGAGTGAGAGAAAGCGACAGAGTAAGAGTTTGTGTGAGAGAAAGAGCGCAAGAGCGAGAGCGCGAGATAAGAAATATAAAAACATAAATTATGCTTACCAGATAATTTCCTTTCCTTCTGTATGAGGAGAGTCCACAACGTCATTCCTTACTTGTGGGAAATACAGAACCTGGCCACCAGGAAAAGGCAAACACACCCCAGCCAAAGACTTAAATACCTCCCCCACTTCCCTCATCCCCTAGTCATTCTGCTGAGGGAACAAGGAACAGTAGGAGAAATACTGTATAAGGGTATAAACGGTGCCAGAAGAACAAAACCAAATTTAAGTCCACCCAACAGAGAATTCGTGCGGGGGCCGTGGAAATTATCTGGTAACCATAATTTATGTTTTTCTTCTTAATATGAGGAGAGTCCACAGATTAACTCCTTACTTGTGGAAACATATAACCAAGCTCTAGAGGACACTGAATGAAAATGGGAGGGTAAAAAGAGAGGCGGACCCTGTTCCCAGGGCACCACAGCCTGCAAAACCCTTCCTCCCAAAAGTTGCTTCTGCCAAAGCAAAAGCGTAAAAGATGTAAAATTTTGAAAAAATATGTAAGGAAGACCTGGTAGTTGCCCTACAAATTTGATCCCTAAAAGCCTCAATCTCAAAACCCAAGAGGGAGCCACAGCTCTAGTTGCATGAGCCTTAATCCTCTGAGGAGGCTTGGTCCCGCTAACTCTATAAGCTAAGCGAACATGCTCCTCAATCAGAAAAACAAGGAAGTGGACGAGGCTTCCTGTCCCTTACGCTTCCCAGAAGAGACACAGACAAGGAAGAAGTTTGACAAAACTCCAGTATAGTCTGAAGATAGAATTTCAAGGACCGAACCACATCCAAGTTATGAAAAAAAACACTCCTTCGAAAAAGAAGGATTAGGACACAAGGAAAGAACCACAATCTCCTCCTGATTGATGTTGTGAACTGAAACAACCATAGGAAGGAAACCTAAACCAGAGAGAACAGCCTTAGCCGCATGAAAAACTAGGTAAGGACCTTAATGTCAACTCCATGCATAAGCCCAAACAAAGCCTTCTGCAAAACTTAGAACAAGATGTAAACTCCAAGGAGGAGCACTAGAGCTAAACACAGGCCTGATCTAGTCAAAGCCTGAACAAGACTGGACACCTGGAAGCTCCATGAGCCTCTCAAGCAGTAAAACAGATAGGGCCAAATTCAGTCCCATAAGGGAGCTAACAGAAGGCCCTTCCCCAGAGCACCCTGGAAAGAGGAAAGGATCCTAGAAAACCTGGCCTTATGCCAGGAGAATCCCCGCTCTACATACCATAAGAATTAGGTACTGCACCCCTTATGATAAATGCGACTATACACCGGCTTATGAGCAAGAACAAGAGTAACAACGTTCGCGTTCAATTCCACACAGCCAGCCTCAGAGAGTGATGAACACAAGGACCCTGCTCCAGCAGATCCCTGTAACAAGGTCCATGGAGGCAGAGCCCCTAAACTGCGACACAACTCTAGATATAAATGGAGCAAACCGTCTCACAGACGTCTGCTCCTGCTAGGATAGACCATCCACAACAAAGAGCGACATGGCCGAAGAGAAGGTTAAAAGAAACCTCGAGGGAATGCTAGATGTCTAGTTATATTCAGGATGAAAAGGCCTGAGCCCCACCTGACGCTAACACTGACGCCTTGAAAGCCTAATTGGCTTCCCTATCCGACACAAAAATTCGAGCAGGGAATGATTGTAGGGGACATCCGAACCTGAAGAGTATGCTCATAGATATGGTCGCTGGCAATTAGCCAACGTGGGATTCCGCCCACCACCAAACATGAGACCCCCCCGACTAGCAGTAGGAACTGTCCTTCTTCAAAAGAAGGTCTCCCCACTGAGAGGTCCCAACTGGTACGAACCCAGAAGACCAAATCCTCCAAGCAGAATGCTCGCTGAAGAACCAAAGGAATAATTAGAAGGAAACTCCCAACCCACGGACCTCCCTAGGACACTCTCTCCCCACGGTCAAGGAAGTGACAAGGTCAAAACTGCCCCGGGAGAACTAAGAGAGAAATTTCTGAGAACAGGGAGATCTGAACGGAACACTGGGAATTGATTTCCCCCCATGGTATTCCATGTAAGTCTGTTAAGACAGAATCACCAGCACCATGCCAAAAGTCACGCCTCGGCTGTGTCTATCACTCCCCACCCACGCGTCAACAAAGACCAGAAGGGGGCTGGAGGGCATAAACCTATGGAAAATTTGCAAGATCTCAGGATTAAAAGAAAGCTGCCACAGCAGGATTCAATGCTTAGGCTTCAGTTTGATAGGCAGGGTAGATAAAGATCCCTGTCCCTAAGACCAAACAGCATCCAATTCCACCCTGGTGTCGACACCAGCAACTCAGGTCTAGATCCCACTGATGATCGAAAAAAAGACACGAGAAATCCCTAAAAGTCTATTAGCAGGCAAAGGTAAGAAACCCAGAAAAGCCGAGACCTGGGAACTACAGTAAATTCTGGAAGCAGGATACTGCCACCTTAAACCCCAGATCCAGAGAAGGATCAGAACGAGGATTACTGAAAGATACGGTTCCTAAGAACCGAATTTGCACAAAAAAGATGAAAACAGGAAAGACATCCTTCTTTCGAACAAAGGGAGAACTTTACATTGTCCAGCAAAAAGAAGAACTGATAAGCTCTGCTTCAATATCATAGAACCCAATTAGGACAGGAAGACCCTCCCTCCATTAGGGCATGCACCAACAATGGAAGAAAATATCCCGCAGTGAGATAGATACAGGGACAATGACTCAAAAGGTCCCTTGACTTCTCTGACAAGACAATTGCCCAGAAAAGAAGCCTAGTTCCGTTCGCTAGGACTCCCAGATCCATATAATCCAGTATCAAGCACCCATCCCAGATAATACCTAAACAAGTCCAGCCTGTTAACTAGGATAGATGGGCATGCTGTACCTGAATCGGAATCTAGACGAAAAAAATCCTAAGTAGAAAGAAGGAACAGACCTACTAGTATCCACAAAAGTTCCTGCCTCTCATCTAGGATACGACGTATCTTCCGGAACACTCCCGGGCTCAAATGAAAATTCTTAAGTTCCAGCAAAGCTAGAACAACTGAATAATCAAATTAAAGAAAATAAGCTCAGAGGCTTAAAATTTTCCTCTAAAATATCGGGGGAACTATCACCCGAGCAGAAGTCTATAAGTTTCCAACAATCTCGACCATCAAAGTCGATAGTATCAAAACTCCCATGTGACGAAACATCTTTCTAGAAGAGTTTCTAAAACAATCCAGAGCTCAAACAAAAAAAAAAAAACTATCAGCAAAGGAAAAGGCAAACGCCCACAGTGATAAACTGAAAATGAGTGTATAAACAAAAACAGGTCCTGCCTGTCATATGACACAACCCCCCATAGAGCTCGGAAATGGGATAAAACAAAAAGTAAAACAAGACGACTATATCACAATCCTTCATTCGTCTTAGTTAAGATCGTTATCTGATTTAGAAAACTGAGATTCCACTGATGGAGCAGTACTGGAAACCTCTAATATCGCCAAAACATCTCTCAAAAGTAAATGCAGGCGTGCCACTCTAAATCTAAATGCTAAGCCCTCCGCAGTCGGAGGACCCAAGTCAGTAGACTCCGACCCTGGAGGTTCTCCCTCTAAAGCCTCAGAGGGAACCGCAAACCCCAGAGGACTGATTGAAAACGAATTGTCCTTGGGCAGGAGAGTCCGGATTAACCCCTCGCTTGCGCACAGCAGGAATAGGTAACCTCGCTAAGGCCGTAGAGATGGCCATGCAGAACTGCGTAGTAATCTCTGGAAAACAAACCCCTTACAGGCGAAGGAGGATTGGAACTTGGGAAAACTGCATATGTAGGAAAAGAATCACGGTAACACACCTCACTGGACGAAGAGTCCTCAGAGGCGGATGGCTCAGTGGTCTCTGACATCTCAACATTGGTTGATGAGAACACTCTATTGTGGCATACGGAACATAATTGAGCGGACTGGATTACCCGGGCCTCTTAACAATATACACAGGTATCAAATTCTGCATCGATGGGATCCCCCTCTAAATTATCAGAATCCTCCATAACTCGTCTATATCAAATTATAAAAAGGAAAAACAACTGGCACCTTATACCCCCAATGGCTGGGGCACTCACCACCTCCTATGACCCAGACAGATCGAGAAGAAGCTCCTCTCCACAGACACTCTGTCAGGAAACAGAAGCGGTGAAAAAAAAAAAACGTGACCATTCCCGGTCACATGGTGCTCATGCAGGACCTGCCCCTGCTAAGAAAAAAGCCCGCCAGCTTAATATAAAGAAACTGCACAGCTCTCAAAATGAAAATAACCTGTACGTTCCGTATCAGCCTAAGAGTCCAAACATAAGCAGTCGAAATCACATAACTAATATGATTAAAAAACCCCACTGTTCAATAATCCCACTTAGGAGATATTAACCCTTGATTCCATAAAGATAAAGGAGTCCCACTGTGACCCTGTCTTCTATCGTTAACATGTGTGTAAAATAATAAAACGATTTTACCAGAATCTATGCCGTGGAACAGTGAGACGGTCCTTCAAGTTTGACAGATTGTAGCAGCGCTTCTGATATCGACTTGAGTGAAGAAAGCAGGCAGCGAAACACATCAACGCTGATTGCTTAAGGAGCTGTTAATATGAGTCTGGATAGTTTCGCAGAAAGACTCTCCCTGCATCTCCGGACTCTAACTTTCATCCATGCTCTCACTGAGAGGCTGACAAGACTACTTAAAACTCCAGTCTCATCTCGAAGGGTACTACCCTCCATAAGGAACTACTCTGAAATCTTCTGACACGTATCTGACAACCTCCTGTGAAGAAAGGCAAAGAATGACTGGGGGATGAGGGAAGTGGGGGAGATATTTAAGCTTTTGGCTGGGGTGTCTTTGCCTCCTCCTGGTGGCCAGGTTCTGTATTTACCACAAGTAAGGAATTAAGCTGTTAACTCTCCTTATATTAAGAAGGAAATACTGTGTGGCATTTTGCATATTCCCTGGTGAGTTCTTTCACATAAAGATATTGGGGCATATGTATCAAGCAGCTTGATGCCCCATGTTTCTGGCGAGTCAGACTCGCCAGAAACAGCAGTTATGAAGCAGCGGTCACAAAGACCGCTGCTCCATATCCTGTCCGCCTGCTAGACATAGCAACAATACAACCCGATCGAGTACGATCGGGTTGATTGACACCCCCCTGCTGGCAGCCTATTGGCCGCGAGTCTGCAGGGGGCGGCGTTGCACCAGCAGCTCTTGTGAGCTGCTGGTGCAATGATGAATACGGCGAGCGTATTGCTCGCCGTATTCAGCGAAGTCTGGCGGACCAGGTCAGCCAGACTTTCATAACTAGAGGCCATTTACTTTGAGTTTAATGTTGCTGCTGCAGACCATAAATAATGTAACATAGCCAAATAACATCAAGTGCAAAGAGCACTCAAAGCAGACTACGAAAGAAAAAGGTTTTTAAACCCGTTAAGAAGCATTTTAATTTTAGTTACAATGTTATTTTTCAATATACTATTATCTTCTTAAAAGCTGCAGAGAAGAAACTTCAACAATGTTACAATAAACCTAAAATAGCATCTTCCTGCTGTGTGTAATCTAATATTTGTGGACTATCCAATCCAATAACTTATTCTATAAGAAGAGCATTGTCAAAACTCTATATCTATACTAATTACTAAATACAAAACGAATACAAGTGTGACTATATTCACATTTCTGAAGAGAAAGAAAAAATTATTTAATGTTTCGGATAGAGCATGCAATTTTAAGCAAATTTCTAATTTTCTCCCATTATCACATTTTATTTGTTCTCTTGCTATCTTTATTTGAAAAGCAGGGATGTAAAGCTTAGGAACCAGCCCGTGTTTTGTTAAACAGGAGGGCTGGAAGAGGGCCCTAGATCCTTGAATATGTGACCTCGTAAGTCTCCAATAGACCACATTGCAGAAAAGGACACTTTCCCCACTTGCTGGTGAAGCCAACTAGATGCTTTAAATGGTGAAACTCGTTGTAGTTGGACTTCAGTGGGGAAGGAGATAACCAATTTGTACCATTTTTTTTTTTAAAAACCCTGATATATCTGTTTTTCATTGAAGATTTTGAAATTATATCGTTCCAAAGTCATCTGCATGTTGACTAGAATAAAAAATTCAGTAAATTTAGGTGCAAAACAACCTTTCCAGTGCTTAAGAATTAGATTTCACCCCATTAAAATCACAGAATTAATACATTTATACTAAATATTTACTTATAATTTTTTTTGGAAGTGTTGAAATTGCAAATTATACCAGAGAACTTTGTTTATCCAAAATTTACTTTACTCCGGAGGTTCAGTTTTAACAATTATGTAAAAAAACAGAATTTATGTTTACCTGATAAATTACTTTCTCCAACGGTGTGTCTGGTCCACGGCGTCATCCTTACTTGTGGGATATTCTCTTCCCCAACAGGAAATGGCAAAGAGCCCAGCAAAGCTGGTCACATGATCCCTCCTAGGCTCCGCCTACCCCAGTCATTCGACCGACGTTAAGGAGGAATATTTGCATAGGAGAAACCATATGATACCGTGGTGACTGTAGTTAAAGAAAATAAATTATCAGACCTGATTAAAAAACCAGGGCGGGCCGTGGACCGGACACACCGTTGGAGAAAGTAATTTATCAGGTAAACATAAATTCTGTTTTCTCCAACATAGGTGTGTCCGGTCCACGGCGTCATCCTTACTTGTGGGAACCAATACCAAAGCTTTAGGACACGGATGAAGGGAGGGAGCAAATCAGGTCACTTAAATGGAAGGCACCACGGCTTGCAAAACCTTTCTCCCAAAAATAGCCTCAGAAGAAGCAAAAGTATCAAACTTGTAAAATTTGGTAAAAGTGTGCAGTGAAGACCAAGTCGCTGCCCTACATATCTGATCAACAGAAGCCTCGTTCTTGAAGGCCCATGTGGAAGCCACAGCCCTAGTGGAATGAGCTGTGATTCTTTCAGGAGGCTGCCGTCCGGCAGTCACATAAGCCAATCTGATGATGCTTTTAATCCAAAAAGAGAGAGAGGTAGAAGTTGCTTTTTGACCTCTCCTTTTACCAGAATAAACAACAAACAAGGAAGATGTTTGTCTAAAATCCTTTGTAGCATCTAAATAGAATTTTAGAGCGCGAACAACATCCAAATTGTGCAACAAACGTTCCTTCTTCGAAACTGGTTTCGGACACAAAGAAGGTACGACTATCTCCTGGTTAATGTTTTTGTTAGAAACAACTTTTGGAAGAAAACCAGGTTTAGTACGTAAAACCACCTTATCTGCATGGAACACCAGATAAGGAGGAGAACACTGCAGAGCAGATAATTCTGAAACTCTTCTAGCAGAAGAAATTGCAACCAAAAACAAAACTTTCCAAGATAATAACTTAATATCAACGGAATGTAAGGGTTCAAACGGAACCCCCTGAAGAACTGAAAGAACTAAGTTGAGACTCCAAGGAGGAGTCAAAGGTTTGTAAACAGGCTTGATTCTAACCAGAGCCTGAACAAAGGCTTGAACATCTGGCACAGCTGCCAGCTTTTTGTGAAGTAACACAGACAAGGCAGAAATCTGTCCCTTCAAGGAACTTGCAGATAATCCTTTCTCCAATCCTTCTTGAAGAAAGGATAGAATCCTAGGAATCTTTACCTTGTCCCAAGGGAATCCTTTAGATTCACACCAACAGATATATTTTTTCCATATTTTGTGGTAAATTTTTCTAGTTACAGGCTTTCTGGCCTGAACAAGAGTATCAATAACAGAATCTGAGAACCCTCGTTTTGATAAGATCAAGCGTTCAATCTCCAAGCAGTCAGCTGGAGTGAGATCAGATTCGGATGTTCGAACGGACCTTGAACAAGAAGGTCTCGTCTCAAAGGTAGCTTCCATGGTGGAGCCGATGACATATTCACCAGATCTGCATACCAAGTCCTGCGTGGCCACGCAGGAGCTATCAAGATCACCGACGCCCTCTCTTGATTGATCCTGGCTACCAGCCTGGGGATGAGAGGAAACGGCGGGAATACATAAGCTAGTTTGAAGGTCCAAGATGCTACTAGTGCATCTACTAGAGTCGCCTTGGGATCCCTGGATCTGGACCCGTAGCAAGGAACCTTGAAGTTCTGACGAGAGGCCATCAGATCCATGTCTGGAATGCCCCACAGTTGAGTAATTTGGGCAAAGATTTCCGGATGGAGTTCCCACTCCCCCGGATGTAATGTCTGACGACTCAGAAAATCCGCTTCCCAATTTTCCACTCCTGGGATGTGGATTGCAGATAGGTGGCAGGAGTGAGTCTCCGCCCATTGAATGATTTTGGTCACTTCTTCCATCGCCAGGGAACTCCTTGTTCCCCCCTGATGGTTGATGTACGCAACAGTCGTCATGTTGTCTGATTGAAACCGTATGAACTTGGCCTTTGCTAGCTGAGGCCAAGCCTTGAGAGCATTGAATATCGCTCTCAGTTCCAGAATATTTATCGGTAGAAGAGATTCTTCCCGAGACCAAAGACCCTGAGCTTTCAGGGGTCCCCAGACCGCGCCCCAGCCCATCAGACTGGCGTCGGTCGTGACAATGACCCACTCTGGTCTGCGGAAGGTCATCCCTTGTGACAGGTTGTCCAGGGACAGCCACCAACGGAGTGAGTCTCTGGTCCTCTGATTTACTTGTATCTTCGGAGACAAGTCTGTATAGTCCCCATTCCACTGACTGAGCATGCACAGTTGTAATGGTCTTAGATGAATGCGCGCAAAAGGAACTATGTCCATTGCCGCTACCATCAAACCTATTACTTCCATGCACTGCGCTATGGAAGGAAGAGGAACGGAATGAAGTGTTTGACAAGAGCTTAGAAGTTTTGTTTTTCTGGCCTCTGTCAGAAAAATCCTCATTTCTAAGGAGTCTATTATTGTTCCCAAGAAGGGAACCCTTGTCGACGGAGATAGAGAACTCTTTTCCACGTTCACTTTCCATCCGTGAGATCTGAGAAAGGCCAGGACTATGTCCGTGTGAGCCTTTGCTTGAGGAAGGGACGACGCTTGAATCAGAATGTCGTCCAAGTAAGGAACTACTGCAATGCCCCTTGGTCTTAGTACCGCTAGAAGGGACCCTAGTACCTTTGTGAAAATCCTTGGAGCAGTGGCTAATCCGAAAGGAAGCGCCACGAACTGGTAATGCTTGTCCAGGAATGCGAACCTTAGGAACCGATGATGTTCCTTGTGGATAGGAATATGTAGATACGCATCCTTTAAATCCACCGTGGTCATGAATTGACCTTCCTGGATGGAAGGAAGAATTGTTCGAATGGTTTCCATTTTGAACGATGGAACCTTGAGAAACTTGTTTAAGATCTTGAGATCTAAGATTGGTCTGAACGTTCCCTCTTTTTTGGGAACTATGAACAGATTGGAGTAGAACCCCATCCCTTGTTCTCCTAATGGAACAGGATGAATCACTCCCATTTTTAACAGGTCTTCTACACAATGTAAGAATGCCTGTCTCTTTATATGGTCTGAAGACAATTGAGACCTGTGGAACCTCCCCCTTGGGGGAAGCCCCTTGAATTCCAGAAGATAACCTTGGGAGACTATTTCTAGTGCCCAAGGATCCAGAACATCTCTTGCCCAAGCCTGAGCAAAGAGAGAGAGTCTGCCCCCCACCAGATCCGGTCCCGGATCGGGGGCCAACATTTCATGCTGTCTTGGTAGCAGTGGCAGGTTTCTTGGCCTGCTTTCCCTTGTTCCAGCCTTGCATTGGTCTCCAGGCTGGCTTGGCTTGAGAAGTATTACCCTCTTGCTTAGAGGACGTAGCACTTGGGGCTGGTCCGTTTCTACGAAAGGGACGAAAATTAGGTTTATTTTTGGCCTTGAAAGACCTATCCTGAGGAAGGGCGTGGCCCTTACCCCCAGTGATATCAGAGATAATCTCTTTCAAGTCAGGGCCAAACAGCGTTTTCCCCTTGAAAGGAATGTTAAGTAGTTTGTTCTTGGAAGACGCATCCGCTGACCAAGATTTCAACCAAAGCGCTCTGCGCGCCACAATAGCAAACCCAGAATTTTTCGCCGCTAACCTAGCCAATTGCAAAGTGGCGTCTAGGGTGAAAGAATTGGCCAATTTGAGAGCACGGATTCTGTCCATAATCTCCTCATAAGGAGGAGAATCACTATCGATCGCCTTTACTAGCTCATCGAACCAGAAACACGCGGCTGTAGTGACAGGGACAATGCATGAAATTGGTTGTAGAAGGTAACCTTGCTGAACAAACATCTTTTTAAGCAAACCTTCTAATTTTTTATCCATAGGATCTTTGAAAGCACAACTATCTTCTATGGGTATAGTGGTGCGTTTGTTTAAAGTAGAAACCGCTCCCTCGACCTTGGGGACTGTCTGCCATAAGTCCTTTCTGGGGTCGACCATAGGAAACAATTTTTTTAAATATGGGGGGAGGGACGAAAGGTATACCGGGCCTTTCCCATTCTTTATTTACAATGTCCGCCACCCGCTTGGGTATAGGAAAAGCTTCTGGGAGCCCCGGGACCTCTAGGAACTTGTCCATTTTACATAGTTTCTCTGGGATGATCAAATTCTCACAATCATCCAGAGTGGATAATACCTCCTTAAGCAGAGCGCGGAGATGTTCCAACTTAAATTTAAATGTAATCACATCGGGTTCAGCTTGTTGAGAAATTTTCCCTGAATCTGAAATTTCTCCCTCAGACAAAACCTCCCTGGCCCCCTCAGACTGGTGTAGGGGCATTTCAGAACCATTATCATCAGCGTCCCCATGCTCTTCAGTATCTAAAACAGAGCAGTCGCGCTTGCGCTGATAAGTGGGCATTTTGGCTAAAATGTTTTTGATAGAATTATCCATTACAGCCGTTAATTGTTGCATAGTAAGGAGTATTGGCGCGCTAGATGTACTAGGGGCCTCCTGAGTGGGCAAGACTGGTGTAGACGAAGGAGGGAATGATGCAGTACCATGCTTACTCCCCTCACTTGAGGAATCATCTTGGGCATCATTTTCAGTGTCACATAAATCACATCTATTTAAATGAGAAGGAACCTTGGCTTCCCCACATTCAGAACACAGTCTATCTGGTAGTTCAGACATGTTAAACAGGCATAAACTTGATAACAAAGTACAAAAAACGTTTTAAAATAAAACCGTTACTGTCACTTTAAATTTTAAACTGAACACACTTTATTACTGCAATTGCGAAAAAGTATGAAGGAATTGTTCAAAATTCACCAAAATTTCACCACAGTGTCTTAAAGCCTTAAAAGTATTGCACACCAAATTTGGAAGCTTTAACCCTTAAAATACAGTCCCTGGTATCTGCTTTGCTGAGACCCAACCAAGCCCAAAGGGGAATACGATACCAAATGACGCCTTCAGAAAGTCTTTTCTATGTATCAGAGCTCCTCACACATGCGACTGCATGTCATGCTTCTCAAAAACAAGTGCGCAATACCGGCGCGAAAATGAGGCTCTGCCTATGATTAGGGAAAAGCCCCTAGAGAATAAGGTGTCTAAAACAGTGCCTGCCGATATTATTTTACAAAAATACCCAGATTAAATGATTCCTCAAGGCTAAATATGTGTAAATATGAATCGATTTAGCCCAGAAAATGTCTACAGTCTTAATAAGCCCTTGTGAAGCCCTTATTTACTGTCTGAATAAAAATGGCTTACCGGATCCCATAGGGAAAATGACAGCTTCCAGCATTACATCGTCTTGTTAGAATGTGTCATACCTCAAGCAGCAAAAGACTGCTCACTGTTCCCCCAACTGAAGTTAATTCCTCTCAACAGTCCTGTGTGGAACAGCCATGGATTTTAGTAACGGTTGCTAAAATCATTTTCCTCTTACAAACAGAAATCTTCATCTCTTTTCTGTTTCAGAGTAAATAGTACATACCAGCACTATTTTAAAATAACAAACTCTTGATTGAATAAAAAAAACTACAGTTAAACACTAAAAAACTCTAAGCCATCTCCGTGGAGATGTTGCCTGTACAACGGCAAAGAGAATGACTGGGGTAGGCGGAGCCTAGGAGGGATCATGTGACCAGCTTTGCTGGGCTCTTTGCCATTTCCTGTTGGGGAAGAGAATATCCCACAAGTAAGGATGACGCCGTGGACCGGACACACCTATGTTGGAGAAATATATATATACACATTTCAAAAAGCACCAGATAACAAATACATTTATCTTTATTGTTTATCAAATCTTACCTTCAGGTTTACTAGTGGATAAATGTGTTTACATGTGGGAGGAGGAAGAATACTAATTAAACCATACAACAGAGAGGTGTCAACAGACCATACGTATATATTACACCATTTACCCTATCTGATCTGGATTTTAGGAGAACTCATCAAGAACCCAGACATATAGCAGAAGTGAACCAGCATCATCATCCAGAGTGGGAAGGACACAGGAGAGAGTTGAACAGAGGAGGCTAAAGATGGCAAAGGAGACAACGACACAGCCTGATAAACTGTATAACAATCAAAGTGAAGTGTTTGCATGTAAAGTAAATTTAGCAGAAGCAGCAGAGAAAGCAAACTCATCACAGCCTGTTCTCACACTACAAACTCTCAGCACAGGTTTAGACTTTAAAAGGCAAAACAATTGAAATAAAACTATCTGTACAACACCTACAGTTTACTGTGGCACTGAACTATAAAATGTTTGTTATGGACTTTGAGGTGACTGGAGACCTAGCAGATATTGGCACTTAGAATAAATTGTAACGACAAGTTTAAATGTATTTTGAATACATGCATGGTATTTATCAGCAATAAAGGAGCACTATGCTTTGCAATGCTTTAAAAACTTTAGGGGGGCAGGAATGGCTCCTAAAGGTGATGTTGGCTTTCCTGTGCTAGCCTGTCAAATTCCATACTATCCACTTCGTAGGCTTTACAGGTTGTTCTCACATTTCCCTGCATACAACAGTTAAAGGGACACTGAAGCCAAATTTTTTCTTTTGTAATTCAGAAAGAGCGTGCAATTTTAAGCAACTTTCTAATTTACTCCTATTATCAATTTTTCTTTGTTTTCTTGCTATCATTATTTGAAAAAGAAGGCATCTGAGCTTTTTTTTGGTTTCAGTACTCTGGACAGCACTTTTTTTATTGGTGGATGAATTTATCCACCAATCAGCAAGGACAACCCAGGTTGTTCACCAAAAATGGGCCGGCATCTAAACTTACATTCTTGCATTTCAAATAAAGATACAAAGAGAATGAAGAAAATTTGATAATAGGAGTAAATTAGAAAGTTGCTTAAAAATTCATGCTCAATCTGAATCACGAAAGAAATTTTTTGGGTACAGTGTCCCTTTAAGGTTCAGCTGTCCAAATTTATCTTGTGCACAACCAATTACACAAGATTGGGGCTTGTCAATTTACTAGTCAAATCTGTCCAGAATGATTTAAAGGGATATTCCAGCCAAAATTGGAAACCACTTTGGTGCATTTCGGTATTGAACAGAAGCAATTTTGTAATATACATGCGTTAGCAAAAATGCTTCTAATAAAAGCTATAGCTGTTTTAAAAGTGTATTTAAGTATGCACCGTGCACCAGCATTTTAAACACAGCACTTGCTCAGAGAGCCTAAGGTGCTTGTACCATCTGGTATTGACTCAATCTGGTAATTGCTGGCACGATACAAGCACCAGGAATGATCTGAGCAGCTGCATTATTTAAAATGCTGGTGCAGTGAGAATATCTATCTATGCCTCACATGCACATGCAGAGAAAAATGTTGACACTAAAACAGTGATAACTTTTACTAGAAGCATTTTTGCTAATACATTTTTATGGCAAATATGTTTTTATTTAAATATGTAATTCATCTATATGCATTTACATTTTGACTGGAATGTCCCTTTAACTCTGCCACTGCAAGGGTCTTAAGAACCCTGCTTCTTGGTTAGCATTCAAACTTGCTCACACAAGCCTGCACTGCTAGGGCAGTGGTTAGTTTATATTGATTGGATTTAGTGACAAACTTTTAAGACAGAGGTTTTCCATATAATATAATTCCATATAATATAATTCCATTTAATAGTAGGTGTATCACAAGCATGAGGAGAAGATGGTGATGTCACAAACAGATCAGAAAGGTTAGTTTGAGAGCATGCTAGGTGAGTGTGGCATTATACATAAACATAATACTTCCTAAATACAGAACACATGAATCTAGCTTTGTCTTAAAGGGCCAGTCTAGTCCAAAATAAACTTTCATGATTCAGATAGAGAATGTAATTTTAAACAATTTTCCAATTTACTTTTATAGCAATTTTGCTTTGTTCCCTTGGTATTCTTAGTTGAAAGCTAAACCTAGGAGGTTTATATGCTAATTTCTAAGCCCTTGAAGGCAGCCTCCAGTTTTTTACCACTAGAGGGTGTTAGTTCACATGTGTCATATAGATAATGGAGTTCAGGTGAGCCAGCTCTGATTAGCTAAAATGGGTGTCGGTCAAAAGAACTGAAATAAGGGGGCAGTTTGCAGAGGCTTAGATACAAGGTAATCACAGAGGTAAAAAGTGTATTTATATAACGGTGTTGGTTGTGCAAAACTAGGAAATGGGTAATATAGGGATTGTCTATGTTTTTAAACAATAACATTTTGGTGTAGACTATCCCTTTAATGAATGGATTGTAAAAGGTCCTCTCAAGGAAAAGTTCTCATAAGGCATCAATGGACTATCTATATATAGAATCAGGAATAATCTGATCATTCAGTTATTCTATTCATCCTGTCAATATTTAAAAAGGACATATAGCTTAGTTTTATTGTGAACAGCAGTGCAATAGCTAGTAGCTGAATAGTAAAGGATTATTTTGTGAAAACAATAATCTATGTCACGCATAAAAATTACCATATTTATTTCTCAGTAACTATTGTAATAGAATTTCCATCACTCTAAGAGAACAAATCGTGCTTAAAAATCTGTTCACCGTACTGTTAGCAAAAAGGGATAATATAAACAAACACTCAAGAAGCTTTCCAAACAGCATGTTCACTGCAAATTTTGAAAACAAAATGACAGATTTTAAATGTTTTTTAAATCAGGACTCCCATTGTTTATTAAGATAGGGTCTAATTCAGGGATTTTCAAGCCAGTCCTAAGTCCTACCTACCAGGCTAGATTTTGCAGGACATCTAAACTGGAGGGAGTAAAGGTGAAATTATCAGCTGATATATAAGTATATAGATTATATAAGTATATAGATTATATATATATATATATATATATATATATATATATATATATATATATATATATATATATATATATATATATATACACACACAAGTATATAATACTAGTATGTGTGGTGTGTATATATATATATATATATATATATATATATATATATATATATATATATATAGTGATCTAAAGGAATAAGCGCACAAAGAGACTCCTCATAGCATAATATGTTTAATACAATTTAAAAATACAAACAAAACTGTCCCCCTTCAGGGTGGGTACTCACAATTAAAAACCTCAATCAATATGAGGTAAGGTAAAGGTATTGAGTCTCCCAAGGAAGAGAGCACATCAGCTGTTAAGAACTCTCAAGTCCGTACTGCAAACTTCAGGAAAAAAGCAGTCTCAGTCAAACTGCAGTGCCGTCCAAGAAGTGAATATGAGACTCCCAGCAATAAAAGTAAATAAAGCGTCTTGAAACAAATAGTTACTATGTAACCTGCCCTTGAGACATACTGTCGGTGTCTAACAATGTGGCGAAAGGTGTTATAGATATCTATCTCTCTCTCTATATATATATATATATATATATATATATATATACACACACACACATATACACATACATAAAGCTAGGATGTGCACTCTCACTTCGTCAAGCAGCTGTCAGGATGCTAGTGAGCTTCAATAGATACGAACAAAAAACTTGCACTCTCTGGTCATTTCAAAAGTGCGCAAGAAGAGAGTGCAAGGAGAGAGAGAGCGCGCAAGGAGAGGGAGAGTGCAAGGAGAGAGAGAGAGAGAGAGAGAGAGAGAGAGAGTGCAAGGAGAGAGAGAGAGAGAGAAGGAGAGAGAGAGAGAGAGAGAGAGAGAGTGCAAGGAGAGAGCGCGCGCAAGGAGAGAGAGAGTGCAAGGAGAGAGAGAGAGAGAGAGAGAGAGAGTGCAAGGAGAGAGAGAGAGAGAGAGACAGTGCAAGGAGAGAGAGAGACAGAGAGAGAGTGCAAGGAGAGAGAAGGCGCGCAAGGAGAGGGAGAGTGCAAGGAGAGAGAGTGCAAGGAGAGAGAGTGCAAAGAGAGAGAAAGAGAGAGAGAGAGAAAGAGAGAGAGAGAGAGAGAGAAAGAGAGAGAGAAAGAGAGAGATAATATATATCTCTGATGAAGCGCATGTGAGCATGCGCGAAACGCGTCAGATCTAGCACCCCTTGCACACCTGTGTTAGTGCTACTCACCTTGTGTATCAAATAAAGTCACCTGGCATCAAGTTCCTGAGTCCTCGTTTTTCCTTTGTATCATATATATATATATATATATATATATATATATATACATATACATACACACACATACACATATATATATATATATATATATATATATATATATATATATATATATATATATATATATATATATATAATGGAGTGGTTTTTACAGCACTTCCAAAGTTGATTTCACTATGTACATGCAAATGAAACAAAAATGAATGAGATATAGCGATGTGTAATAACAGAGTTATTTAGTTTGGAAACCACTAATTAATTGAATGTAGAACAACAACCCCCCCCCCTCCCAGGTACTACTCTGTATTAATTGAACAGAGAGTAATATGTGGGGAAGTGCTCAGCAATAATCTAGAGCAATCTGTTTGCAATATGTTTCAAAAACATAATTTATGCTTACCAGATAAATTCCTTTCCTTCCTGGCAGGGAGAGTCAACGACTTCATTCCTTACTGTTGGAAAATACAACACCACCAGGAAGAGGCAAAGACACCCCAGAAAAATGCTGAAATATTCCTCCCACTTCCCCTATCCCCCAGTCATTCTGCAGTGGGAAAAAGGAAAAGTAGGAGAAACATCATAAAGGTCCCAGAACAACAAAAAATAAAATTACGGGCGGAGTAATGGAATCTCCCAGCCAGGAAGGAAAGGAGTTTATCTAGCAAGCATAAATTATGTTTTCCTGCCATAAGGCAGGGAGAGTCCACAACTTCATTCCTTACTGTTGGGAAAACTATACCCAAGCTCCAGAGGACACTGAATGACTAATGGGAGGGAACACAAAAAAAAAAAAAAAAAAAGAGGCAGACCCTATTCTGAGGGCACCACAGCCTGCAAAACTTTTCTCCCGAAAGCTGCAAATACATTAAACTTGTAAAATGTAGAAAAAGTGTGTAAGGAGAACCAGGTAGCCGCCTTACAAAATCTGATCCATAGAAACTTCATTCTTAAAGGCCAAGGAGGAAGCCACTGCTCTAGTGGAATGAGCCGTTATTTCTGGAGGCTGTCGCCCGCTGTCTCATAAGCTAAGCAGATGACACTCCTCAACCAGAAAGATAGGGAAGTCGTAGTAGCCTTCTGCCACTTACACTTCCCCGTATAAATGACAAACAAAGAGGAGGATTGTCTGAATTCCTTAGTAGCCTAAAGATAGAACTTAAAGGCATGAACCACATCCAGATTGTGAAGCAAGCGTTCCTTCGCTGAAGAAGGATTAGGACACAAGGAAGGAACAACAATTTCTTGATTAATGCTACGCTCCGACACCACCTTAGGGAGGAACCGTAATTTAGTACGTAAAACTGTCTTATCATCATGGAAAACAAGATAAGGAGAGTCACATTATAAAGCAGAGATCTCAGCAATACTCAGCAAAAAAAGAACCTTCCAAGATAACACTTTAATGTCAACAGTATGCATAGGCTCAAACAGAGCCTGCTGCAAAACACTAAGAACAAGATTTAGGCTCCAAAGCAGAGCTCCAGATCTAAACACAGCTCTCTTGGATAAGACTAAACGTTCAATCTCCACGCAGTCAGTCTCAGAGAATCTTGATTTTGATTAACGAAGGGACCCTGTATCAGCAGATCTCTGCGACAAGGTAACCTCCACTGAGGACATCCCCACCAGATCCGCAAGCCACGTCCTTCGCATCCACTATGGAGCTATCACAATAACTGATGCTCGCTTCTGCTTGATGCGAGCCACCACACGAGGGAGAAGCAGCAATGGAGGAAAAAGATATAAGAGTCTGAACCTCCATGGTATGATAGGGCATCCATCAATTTCGCCTGAGGATCCCTCAACCCATACCTGGGTAGCTTGGTATTGAGGCGGAATGCCATGAGATCCATCTCAGGCGTCCCTCACTCGCTGCATATCTCTGCAAACACCTCAGGGTGGAGAGACCATTCACCTGGGTGAAAGCATTGCCTGCTGAGGAAGTCCGCTTCCCAGTTGTCCACACCCGAAATGTGGATCACTGACAGTGTACATCTGTGAGTCTCCGCCCACTCTAGTATCTAAGATACTTCTCTCATCGCCAAGGAACTTCTCGTTCCCCCCTGATGGTTGATGTAGGCAACCAAGGTTATATTGTCTGATTGGAAACTGATAAACTGGGACGAACACAGAAGGGGCCAAGCCATCAAGGCATTAAAGATATCACTGATTTCCAATATATTGATCGGAAGGGAGGACTTCTCCTGAGTCCACAGTCCTTGTGCCTTCTTGGCACCCCAAACGGCTCCCCAGCTGGAAAGGCTTGCGTCCATTGTCACAATCTTCCTGGACGGTCTCAAGAAACACGTGTCTTGGGACAGATGATCTGGACAGAGCCACCAAGAAAACGAGTCTCGACAGGTTGTCCAGCACAATCTGTTGAGACAGATCTGAATGGTTGCCTTTCCATTGTCAAAGCATGCATAGTTGTAAGGGTCTGAGAAGGAATCTGGCAAAAGGAATGATGTCCATACAAGACACCATGAGTCTGATCACCTCCATACACTGAGCGTCTCAAGGATTCCTGGAGGGCAAGACATGCAGTAGTTAGCTTGCAACGTCTCTGATCTGTGAGGATGTATATGGTGTCTATTATTGTAAGAGAACTCTTTTGGAGTAAGAGAAATCTTTTCCAAGTTTATCTTCCATCCATGTGATCGAAGGAGATTGAGAAGTGACTCTGAATGTTCTTCCGCTAGATGAAAAGATGGTGCCTGCACCAAGATAACGTCCAGGTAAGGCACTACTGCAATACCTTGTGTTCTGGCAATGGCTAGAAGAGCCCCCAGAACCTTCGAAAATATCCTTGGAACAGTAGCTAGGCCAAACGGAGCTATCAACTGGAACTGCTGGTCCAGAAAGGCAAACCCCAGGAACTGAAAATGTTCCCTGTGTATCGGAACGTAAAGATACGCATCCTTCAGGTCTATGGTGGTCATAAACTGCCCTTCCTGAACCAGAGGAAGGATTGTCTCCATCTTGAAAAGAGGGAACACTCAGAAACTTGTTTAGGCACTTTAAGTCCAGAATTGGAATTAAATTCTTCCACGAAAAGGTTTAAATAAAACCCCAAACCTCTTTCTGCTGTAGGTACCGGGAAAATTACTCCTAGAGAAGAGAGATCCCGTACTCAACCTAAGAAGGCAGCCCCCTTTTCTGGTCTTGTACACAGACTGGAGAGTAGGAATCTGCCCCTGGGCAGATGAGACTTGAATCCTATCCTGTATCCTTGAGATACAACCTCCAGGACCCAAGGATCCTGTACATCCTGGAACCAAGCGTTTGAAAAAAGAGACAGTCTGCCCCCTACTCGATCCGATCCCGGATCGGGGGCCGCCCCTTCAGGCCGATCTGTTCTCGGCTGGCTTCTTAGTCTGTTTGGACTTATTCCAGGACTGAGCTGGCTTCCAAGTACTCTTGGACTGCTCAGACATGGATGAGGATTGCGGTCGTTGGGATTTGTCAGAACGAAAATTAGACAATTGCCGTCCCTTAGGCCTATTTTTCTTATCCTGCGGTAGGAAGGCACCTTTCCCTCCAGTAACTAGAAAAAATGGAGTAAAGCCCTGGACCGAATAAAATCTTCCCCTTTAAAGGAAGAGAAAGGAGTCTGGATTTAGAAGTCATATCCCCAGATCAAGACTTCAGAGAGCCCGGTGGGCTAGGACCACAAAGCCCATGCATTTATGCAAATAATCTGCATATTCTCATCACAGATGGAGTTAGCAATTCTCAGAGCCTTAATTCTCTCTTGAATATCCTCGAGGGGAGTCTCCACCTCAATAAGCTCCGAAAGAGTGTCACAACAGTAGGTAGCTACAGCTGCCACCGGTTGAAATAAAAACCCTGTATGTTGAAACATCTTCCTCAGAAAGGTTTCCATTTTCTTATCCATAGGCACTCTAAAAAAAAAAAAACTATTCTCCAGAGCAGCGGTTCCCAACCTGTGGTACGCGTACCCCTTGGGGTACACGGCAGACAAGTTGGGAGTACTTCAAGATATTATTTTTAATGGTGGAATTTTGCTGCCCGCCCGCCATAAACATTTTTTTATTTTTTTATTTGTGTCCTCCTAGCGGCCTAGCGCTACTGATTGGACAGTGTAAATGCGCATGCTACACTTGGGCGGGCATTATCCTGCGCAAGCGCTACAGAACACAGGAGTCTGGTGAGTGTCAGCGCACTTTCTTCCTTCAATTTCCCTTGTGCGTCTTCGTTTCCGGTATTGACAGACACAGACAGGATTGACTTGACTGGTACCCGCAGCTGAGCCGCCAACACTGTCCACACAGGCAGTACTTACAGGTAGGTTAGGGCTTTCATTATATTACCCTGGCCTGAATTTAACTTGACAGATGACAGACCGTAGTAGTACTCTATTCTTACAGTACTCAAAATCTCAGCGAATTGAATCCACTGGCTTATATTGGGTTCAGCCTTTTATAATATTAAACAAGAACTTTGTAAGGCAAGCAATGAGCAGAGAGGCTGTCTAACGTGACTCTGCTCAGTGCACATAGCTTACTAATCTTATTTAATATTATAAAAGTAATTTTCTAAAAAAACAATTTAAAAACATCTTCAGGTATTATACAGTAAAAATATGATGTCCTCCTAATATCCAAAATATGCAATCATTTAATTTTCCAGTATTCTTCTCCTATTGCACATTTGTTAATGCCAGTGATGCTATATTTATATTACAATGAATGTTTACTTTCCATTTTAATCTTGGTGAACTGTATTTGTTCCATACTTAGGTGAGAAACACTGACTTATATATTTAATAATTAAAGGGACATGAAACCCCAATTTTTCTTTCATGGTTTAGAAAGAGCATGCAATTTTAAACAATTTTCTACTTTATTTCTATTATCTAATTTGTTTAATTTTGTTGATATGCTTTGCTGAAAAGCATATCTAGATATGCTCATTAGCTGCTGATTGGTTGCTGCACATAGATGCCTCATGTGATTGGCTCATCCATGTGCATTGCTATTCCTTCAACAAAGAATATCTAAAAAATGAAGCAAAATATATTATAGAAGTAAATTGGAATGTTGTTTAAAATTGTATTCTCTATCTGAATCATGACAGAATTGTTTGGGGTTTAGTGTCCCTTTAAATCTATGAGTCAGTGTTTCTCATCTAAGTATGGAACAAATAAAGTTTCAAAAAAACTTCAAAAAAAGAGATGTCATTGAATTCTGGGCAGCAATGAAAGAAAAGTACTAAGAACTCAGTGATAAAGCTATAAAATATTTACTACCTTTCACAAACCCAGAGCTTGTCGAAAGAGCATTCTCATCTTATGTGTATATTAAGAATAAATATCGCAGTAAGCTTGACGCAGCTCCTGATTTGAGGTTATATCCATCTTCATTTGAACCTGATTTTAAAAAACTCAGTTCTATGAAACAAGCTCAAGGATCACATTAAAATTATGAAGAAGAGCCACGTTGGAAGACTTTTATATCAAGAAGAATAATTGTTATGTACTTTTATCATAAGTTAATATGGTTAAAAATATTTTAATGCAGGTTTTATTTGTTTTGATCTTAAGTTAGGCTGCTATAATAAAAAAAATTAAATACATTATGTAAAATCAAAATTAAAAGCCTTTAAATCTCATTATGTTAATTTAAATAATTTAATTTAGCTGCTAACCTAAGAAAATTAAAAAACAACAACCTTTTTTGAGTGATGGGTGGCGGTAATGAAGAGAGGGGGTACTCATAAATGAAAAGCCCAATCAAGGGGTACGGGAGAGAAAAAAGGTTGGGAACCGCTGCTCCAGAGGGATAGTAGTACGCTTAGCCAGCATATAAATAGTGCCATCTACCTTAGGGATGGAGCCCCACAAATCTAATTAAGAGTCTGGGACCAGGAATAATTTTTTAAAAAGTAGACCAGGGGGAAAAATAAGTTCCTATTCTAAACTTTAGGGATCTTAGGTTCCTTAGGGAGTGGTGCCTCTGGAACCTTTTATTTTAATAAAAAATGCAGATGCTCAATTTTTTTTTTTTTTTTTTATGAAATATTTTTATTGAGGTAAGATGGATCATACACTTAATCATAATACATGGTCAAGATCATGTCACAATGAAACAAAATTACAACATAAAATGTAAAACAAAAACACGACCATTGATTGAAACCATTACCTCATCTGATTTTTACTTTTCCATCAAATGCTCAATTTTAAATCTAAAAGGAGGCTTCCTCCGCTGAAGGAGGTTTAGAAACTGAAGTCTCCGACATGGTAGCTAAATCCGACAAATATTTAGAGGACTCTGGGTCAGGAGAACTATGTTTAACCTTTCTCTTACGTTTGCTAGAGCGAGGTAAGGCACTCAGGGTCAAAGACACCGCCGATTGTAACTGCACGTTAAAGTCTGCCGGAAAAAAGCCCCCTCCAGATGGAGGATTAGTTGAGCCGCGGGGAACTGCATGTGGAGCGGGTAGTGTAGAAAGGGTAGTAATCTCTCGGGACCCAGATTCCTAAGAGGTAGACGGCTTAGAGGGGCTAATAGCGCTATGAGTATTAGCAGGCTTGTCTTCCTTCTTAGACTTTAGAACAGTGCTTAGGCAAATGGAACAAAATTGAGCAGACGGGCAAACCACGGCCCCCTCACAATATAAACATGATTTATTAATCAGTACAAGGAGCGGAACCTTTTAATGTAGTATCAGAGTCCTCCCCCAAGGCAGAACATACAGTGATCTGAGATGTCATCGCAGAAAATGCATCATGTCTGAAGAAAGAACAGGACACATGCAGGAACTTTTAGTGCTTTAACTTTGCAGCATTGATCCACATCAGGCTGTTCTCTTCAAACAGTGCTGTGCTCTGGGCTGCACTGTGCAAGTTTTCCTTAACACAGCGCATCCACAGCAAAGTGCTGTTTGAAGTGAACAGTCAAATATGCAGTAGGGCTGGAAAGCAGCAGCCCATTGGTTGTTGACTGGCTCTCAGATTATTTTCAATCCCACCCCCTTGCCTTTCCCAGTCTGCTGTTTTTTCTGTATATAAGCCATTCTTATGAGCAATGCACCTTTGTTATTATTACATTTCTATGTTAGACAAAAAGAAAAGGAGCAAATTTATTCAAGAGACTTTTTACAATTTACTTTTTTGTCGGCAGCTAATTTGCAATCAAATTTTCAACTGCTAAAATATATTATAAAAAAAACTTTAAAATTTTAATTATCCAGTTAATCAACACATTGCATTTGAACTGGTGCTTTAGTGTAGCTGCCTAATTTAAAATATTTTTTTATTTAAAAATAACCTGCAGAAAATGTTTCACTAAATAAATCTCATCACAGAAAGTGAAAAAAAGTTCTGCCTCTGGGGAGTCCTCTATAGCGAAGATACACATTCATAGACAATGCTTTTATTAAAAAAACAGAATTTATGTTTACCTGATAAATTACTTTCTCCAACGGTGTGTCCGGTCCACGGCGTCATCCTTACTTGTGGGATATTCTCTTCCCCAACAGGAAATGGCAAAGAGCCCAGCAAAGCTGGTCACATGATCCCTCCTAGGCTCCGCCTACCCCAGTCATTCGACCGACGTTAAGGAGGAATATTTGCATAGGAGAAACCATATGATACCGTGGTGACTGTAGTTAAAGAAAATAAAATATCAGACCTGATTAAAAAACCAGGGCGGGCCGTGGACCGGACACACCGTTGGAGAAAGTAATTTATCAGGTAAACATAAATTCTGTTTTCTCCAACATAGGTGTGTCCGGTCCACGGCGTCATCCTTACTTGTGGGAACCAATACCAAAGCTTTAGGACACGGATGAAGGGAGGGAGCAAATCAGGTCACTTAAATGGAAGGCACCACGGCTTGCAAAACCTTTCTCCCAAAAATAGCCTCAGAAGAAGCAAAAGTATCAAACTTGTAAAATTTGGTAAAAGTGTGCAGTGAAGACCAAGTCGCTGCCCTACATATCTGATCAACAGAAGCCTCGTTCTTGAAGGCCCATGTGGAAGCCACAGCCCTAGTGGAATGAGCTGTGATTCTTTCAGGAGGCTGCCGTCCGGCAGTCTCGTAAGCCAATCTGATGATGCTTTTAATCCAAAAAGAGAGAGATGTAGAAGTTGCTTTTGACCTCTCCTTTTACCAGAATAAACAACAAACAAGGAAGATGTTTGTCTAAAATCCTTTGTAGCATCTAAATAGAATTTTAGAGCGCGAACAACATCCAAATTGTGCAACAAACGTTCCTTCTTCGAAACTGGTTTCGGACACAAAGAAGGCACGACTATCTCCTGGTTAATGTTTTTGTTAGAAACAACCTTTGGAAGAAAACCAGGTTTAGTACGTAAAACCACCTTATCTGCATGGAACACCAGATAAGGAGGAGAACACTGCAGAGCAGATAATTCTGAAACTCTTCTAGCAGAAGAAATTGCAACCAAAAACAAAACTTTCCAAGATAATAACTTAATATCAACGGAATGCAAGGGTTCAAACGGAACCCCCTGAAGAACTGAAAGAACTAAGTTGAGACTCCAAGGAGGAGTCAAAGGTTTGTAAACAGGCTTGATTCTAACCAGAGCCTGAACAAAGGCTTGAACATCTGGCACAGCTGCCAGCTTTTTGTGAAGTAACACAGACAAGGCAGAAATCTGTCCCTTCAAGGAACTTGCAGATAATCCTTTCTCCAATCCTTCTTGAAGAAAGGATAGAATCTTAGGAATCTTTACCTTGTCCCAAGGGAATCCTTTAGATTCACACCAGCAGATATATTTTTTCCATATTTTGTGGTAAATTTTTCTAGTTACAGGCTTTCTGGCCTGAACAAGAGTATCAATAACAGAATCTGAGAACCCTCGTTTTGATAAGATCAAGCGTTCAATCTCCAAGCAGTCAGCTGGAGTGAGACCAGATTCGGATGTTCGAACGGACCTTGAACAAGAAGGTCTCGTCTCAAAGGTAGCTTCCATGGTGGAGCCGATGACATATTCACCAGATCTGCATACCAAGTCCTGCGTGGCCACGCAGGAGCTATCAAGATCACCGACGCCCTCTCCTGATTGATCCTGGCTACCAGCCTGGGGATGAGAGGAAACGGCGGGAATACATAAGCTAGTTTGAAGGTCCAAGGTGCTACTAGTGCATCTACTAGAGTCGCCTTGGGATCCCTGGATCTGGACCCGTAGCAAGGAACCTTGAAGTTCTGACGAGAGGCCATCAGATCCATGTCTGGAATGCCCCACAGTTGAGTAATTTGGGCAAAGATTTCCGGATGGAGTTCCCACTCCCCCGGATGTAATGTCTGACGACTCAGAAAATCCGCTTCCCAATTTTCCACTCCTGGGATGTGGATTGCAGACAGGTGGCAGGAGTGAGTCTCCGCCCATTGAATGATTTTGGTCACTTCTTCCATCGCCAGGGAACTCCTTGTTCCCCCCTGATGGTTGATGTACGCAACAGTCGTCATGTTGTCTGATTGAAACCGTATGAACTTGGCCTTTGCTAGCTGAGGCCAAGCCTTGAGAGCATTGAATATCGCTCTCAGTTCCAGAATATTTATCGGTAGAAGAGATTCTTCCCGAGACCAAAGACCCTGAGCTTTCAGGGATCCCCAGACCGCGCCCCAGCCCATCAGACTGGCGTCGGTCGTGACAATGACCCACTCTGGTTTGCGGAAGGTCATCCCTTATGACAGGTTGTCCAGGGACAGCCACCAACGGAGTGAGTCTCTGGTCCTCTGATTTACTTGTATCTTCGGAGACAAGTCTGTATAGTCCCCATTCCACTGACTGAGCATGCACAGTTGTAATGGTCTTAGATGAATGCGCGCAAAAGGAACTATGTCCATTGCCGCTACCATCAAACCTATTACTTCCATGCACTGCGCTATGGAAGGAAGAGGAACGGAATGAAGTTTTTGACAAGAGTTTAGAAGTTTTGTTTTTCTGGCCTCTGTCAGAAAAATCCTCATTTCTAAGGAGTCTATTATTGTTCCCAAGAAGGGAACCCTTGTCGACGGAGATAGAGAACTCTTTTCCACGTTCACTTTCCATCCGTGAGATCTGAGAAAGGCCAGGACTATGTCCGTGTGAGCCTTTGCTTGAGGAAGGGACGACGCTTGAATCAGAATGTTGTCCAAGTAAGGTACTACTGCAATGCCCCTTGGTCTTAGCACCGCTAGAAGGGACCCTAGTACCTTTGTGAAAATCCTTGGAGCAGTGGCTAATCCGAAAGGAAGCGCCACGAACTGGTAATGCTTGTCCAGGAATGCGAACCTTAGGAACCGATGATGTTCCTTGTGGATAGGAATATGTAGATACGCATCCTTTAAATCCACCGTGGTCATGAATTGACCTTCCTGGATGGAAGGAAGAATTGTTCGAATGGTTTCCATTTTGAACGATGGAACCTTGAGAAACTTGTTTAAGATCTTGAGATCTAAGATTGGTCTGAACGTTCCCTCTTTTTTGGGAACTATGAACAGATTGGAGTAGAACCCCATCCCTTGTTCTCCTAATGGAACAGGATGAATCACTCCCATTTTTAACAGGTCTTCTACACAATGTAAGAATGCCTGTCTCTTTATGTGGTCTGAAGACAATTGAGACCTGTGGAACCTCCCCCTTGGGGGAAGCCCCTTGAATTCCAGAAGATAACCTTGGGAGACTATTTCTAGTGCCCAAGGATCCAGAACATCTCTTGCCCAAGCCTGAGCGAAGAGAGAGAGTCTGCCCCCCACCAGATCCGGTCCCGGATCGGGGGCCAACATTTCATGCTGTCTTGGTAGCAGTGGCAGGTTTCTTGGCCTGCTTTCCCTTGTTCCAGCCTTGCATTGGTCTCCAGGCTGGCTTGGCTTGAGAAGTATTACCCTCTTGCTTAGAGGACGTAGCACTTGGGGCTGGTCCGTTTCTACGAAAGGGACGAAAATTAGGTTTATTTTTGGCCTTGAAAGACCTATCCTGAGGAAGGGCGTGGCCCTTACCCCCAGTGATATCAGAGATAATCTCTTTCAAGTCAGGGCCAAACAGCGTTTTCCCCTTGAAAGGAATGTTAAGGAGTTTGTTCTTGGAAGACGCATC
Source organism: Bombina bombina (assembly GCF_027579735.1). Lineage (NCBI taxonomy): Eukaryota > Metazoa > Chordata > Amphibia > Anura > Bombinatoridae > Bombina > Bombina bombina. Next base: position 604,082,463 of record NC_069504.1, read on the forward strand.
CGCTGACCAAGATTTCAACCAAAGCGCTCTACGCGCCACAATAGCAAACCCAGAATTCTTCGCCACTAACCTAGCCAATTGCAAAGTGGCGTCTAGGGTGAAAGAATTAGCCAATTTGAGAGCACGGATTCTGTCCATAATCTCCTCATAAGGAGGAGAATCACTATCGATCGCCTTTACTAGCTCATCGAACCAGAAACACGCGGCTGTAGTGACAGGGACAATGCATGAAATTGGTTGTAGAAGGTAACCTTGCTGAACAAACATCCTTTTAAGCAAACCTTCTAATTTCTTATCCATAGGATCTTTGAAAGCACAACTATCTTCTATGGGTATAGTGGTGCGTTTGTTTAAAGTAGAAACCGCTCCCTCGACCTTGGGGACAGTCTGCCATAAGTCCTTTCTGGGGTCGACCATAGGAAACAATTTTTTAAATATGGGGGGAGGGACGAAAGGTATACCGGGCCTCTCCCATTCTTTATTTACAATGTCCGCCACCCGCTTGGGTATAGGAAAAGCTTCTGGGAGCCCCGGGACCTCTAGGAACTTGTCCATTTTACATAGTTTCTCTGGGATGATCAAATTCTCACAATCATCCAGAGTGGATAATACCTCCTTAAGCAGAGCGCGGAGATGTTCCAACTTAAATTTAAATGTAATCACATCGGGTTCAGCGTGTTGAGAAATTTTCCCTGAATCTGAAATTTCTCCCTCAGACAAAACCTCCCTGGCCCCCTCAGACTGGTGTAGGGGCATTTCAGAACCATTATCATCAGCGTCCTCATGCTCTTCAGTATCTAAAACAGAGCAGTCGCGCTTACGCTGATAAGTGGGCATTTTGGCTAAAATGTTTTTGATAGAATTATCCATTACAGCCGTTAATTGTTGCATAGTAAGGAGTATTGGCGCGCTAGATGTACTAGGGGCCTCCTGAGTGGGCAAGACTCGTGTAGACGAAGGAGGGAATGATGCAGTACCATGCTTACTCCCCTCACTTGAGGAATCATCTTGGGCATCATTTTCAGTGTCACATAAATCACATTTATTTAAATGAGAAGGAACCTTGGCTTCCCCACATTCAGAACACAGTCTATCTGGTAGTTCAGACATGTTAAACAGGCATAAACTTGATAACAAAGTACAAAAAACGTTTTAAAATAAAACCGTTACTGTCACTTTAAATTTTAAACTGAACACACTTTATTACTGCAATTGCGAAAAAGTATGAAGGAATTGTTCAAAATTCACCAAAATTTCACCACAGTGTCTTAAAGCCTTAAAAGTATTGCACACCAAATTTGGAAGCTTTAACCCTTAAAATAACGGAACCGGAGCCGTTTTTAACTTTAACCCCTTTACAGTCCCTGGTATCTGCTTTGCTGAGACCCAACCAAGCCCAAAGGGGAATACGATACCAAATGACGCCTTCAGAAAGTCTTTTCTATGTATCAGAGCTCCTCACACATGCGACTGCATGTCATGCTTCTCAAAAACAAGTGCGCAATACCGGCGCGAAAATGAGGCTCTGCCTATGATTAGGGAAAGCCCCTAGAGAATAAGGTGTCAAAAACAGTGCCTGCCGATATTATTTAACAAAAATACCCAGATTAAATGATTCCTCAAGGCTAAAAATGTGTAATATATGAATCGATTTAGCCCAGAAAATGTCTACAGTCATAATAAGCCCTTGTGAAGCCCTTATTTACTGTCTGAAAAAAAAAAATGGCTTACCGGATCCCATAGGGAAAATGACAGCTTCCAGCATTACATCGTCTTGTTAGAATGTGTCATACCTCAAGCAGCAAAAGACTGCTCACTGTTCCCCCAACTGAAGTTAATTCCTCTCAACAGTCCTGTGTGGAACAGCCATGGATTTTAGTAACGGTTGCTAAAATCATTTTCCTCATACAAACAGAAATCTTCATCTCTTTTCTGTTTCAGAGTAAATAGTACATACCAGCACTATTTTAAAATAACAAACTCTTGATTGAATAATAAAAACTACAGTTAAACACTAAAAAACTCTAAGCCATCTCCGTGGAGATGTTGCCTGTACAACGGCAAAGAGAATGACTGGGGTAGGCGGAGCCTAGGAGGGATCATGTGACCAGCTTTGCTGGGCTCTTTGCCATTTCCTGTTGGGGAAGAGAATATCCCACAAGTAAGGATGACGCCGTGGACCGGACACACCTATGTTGGAGAAAACAGCACCTTTATGATCAAAATGGCTGGGGCACTAACCACTTCCTAGACCCAGACAGCAAACAGTGAAAACGCTCTCTTTAGGAGTGATGTCCGCAGCAGGATCGTAGGAAATGAAAAGACTGCACCCTTCACATGGATCATAGGACAGGACTTCCCCTGCTATGGAAAAGGCGCTAAGCTATTTTGAGCTGCACAACACTCAAAAACAAAAGTGAAACCTGTTTTTTCCAAGCCAAACGCACACAGTCTATGAGCCTAAAAACTCTCACATTAATCTCCCTGAAGGAGATATTAACCCTTGATCCTATTGAGGCATAAAGGAGCCAGACTGTGACCCTGTATAGAAAAAGTGTATATATTAAACGGTCTTACCCTCCAGGATCCATGTTGTGGAACAGACACAGCCTCTCAAGTGTGACAGTCTTCCAGAGACACTTCTGACATGGACTTGAGTGTGAAACAGCAAGCAGTGAAACTCGTCAACACTGATTGCTCAGTAACTGTTAGGCGACAGTCTGGATGGGTTTGCAGAAAAACTTTCCCTGCATTTCCAGACTCTAACTTTCATCTATACTCTCACTGAGAGGTTGACATGATTACGTAAAACTCCAGTCCTTTCTTGAAGGGAACACACCTATTACAGGACTATCCAAAATCTTCCGACACTTCTCTGCCACCTCCTATAGTGACGAAAGGCAAAGAATGATTGGGGGACAGGGGAAGTGGGAGAGATATTTAAGCCTTTGGCTGAGGTGTCTTTGCCTCCTCCTGGTGGCCAGGTGTTGTATTTCCCAACAGTAAGGAATGAAGTCGTGGACTCTCCCTATAAACTTTAATAAATAGCGATTTAAAAAAAAAAACATAATTTATGCTTACCTGATAAATTCCTTTCTTCTGTTGTGTGATCAGTCCACGGGTCATCATTACTTCTGGGATATAACTCCTCCCCAACAGGAAATGCAAGAGGATTCACCCAGCAGAGCTGCATATAGCTCCTCCCCTCTACGTCAGTCCCAGTCATTCGACCAAGAATCAACGAGAAAGGAGTAACCAAGGGTGAAGTGGTGACTGGAGTATAATTTAAAAGATATTTACCTGCCTTAAAACAGGGCGGGCCGTGGACTGATCACACAACAGAAGAAAGGAATTTATCAGGTAAGCATAAATTATGTTTTCTTCTGTTATGTGTGATCAGTCCACGGGTCATCATTACTTCTGGGATACCAATACCAAAGCAAAAGTACACGGATGACGGGAGGGATAGGCAGGCTCATTATATAGAAGGAACCACTGCCTGAAGAACCTTTCTCCCAAAAATAGCCTCCGAAGAAGCAAAAGTGTCAAATTTGTAAAATTTGGAAAAAGTATGAAGCGAAGACCAAGTTGCAGCCTTGCAAATCTGTTCAACAGAGGTCTCATTCTTAAAGGCCCAAGTGGAAGCCACAGCTCTAGTGGAGTGAGCTGTAATTCTTTCAGGAGGCTGCTGACCAGCAGTCTCATAGGCTAAACGTATTATGCTACGAAGCCAAAAAGAGAGAGAGGTAGCAGAAGCTTTTTGACCTCTCCTCTGTCCAGAATAAACGACAAACAGGGAAGAAGTTTGGCGAAAATCTTTAGTTGCCTGCAAGTAGAACTTGAGGGCACGAACTACATCCAGATTGTGTAGAAGACGTTCCTTCTTTGAAGAAGGATTTGGACACAAGGATGGAACAACAATCTCTTGATTGATATTCCTGTTAGTGACCACCTTAGGTAAGAACCCAGGTTTAGTACGCAGAACTACCTTGTCTGAGTGAAAAATCAGATAAGGAGAATCACAATGTAAGGCTGATAACTCAGAGACTCTTCGAGCCGAGGAAATAGCCATTAAAAACAGAACTTTCCAAGATAACAATTTTATATCAATGGAATGAAGGGGTTCAAATGGAACACCCTGTAAAACGTTAAGAACTAAGTTTAAACTCCATGGCGGAGCAACAGCTTTAAACACAGGCTTGATCCTAGCTAAAGCCTGACAAAAAGCCTGGACGTCTGGATTTTCTGACAGACGCCTGTGTAACAAGATGGACAGAGCTGAAATCTGTCCCTTTAATGAACTAGCTGATAAACCCTTTTCTAACCCTTCTTGTAGAAAAGACAATATCCTAGAGATCCTAACCTTACTCCAGGAGTAATGTTTGGATTCGCACCAGTATAGGTATTTACGCCATATTTTATGGTAAATCTTTCTGGTAACAGGCTTCCTAGCCTGTATCAGGGTATCAATAACCGACTCAGAAAAACCACGTTTTGATAAAATCAAACGTTCAATTTCCAAGCAGTCAGCTTCAGAGAAGTTAGATTTTGATGTTTGAATGGACCCTGTATCAGAAGGTCCTGTCTTAGAGGTAGAGACCAAGGCGGACAGGATGACATGTCCACTAGATCTGCATACCAAGTCCTGCGTGGCCATGCAGGCGCTATTAGAATCACTGATGCTCTCTCCTGCTTGATTTTGGCAATCAATCGAGGAAGCAGCGGAAAGGGTGGAAACCCATAAGCCATCCCGAAGTTCCAAGGTGCTGTCAAAGCATCTATCAGAACCGCTCCCGGATCCCTGGATCTGGACCCGTAGCGAGGAAGTTTGGCGTTCTGGCGAGACGCCATGAGATCTATCTCTGGTTTGCCCCAACGTCGAAGTATTTGGGCAAAGACCTCCGGATGAAGTTCCCACTCCCCCGGATGAAAAGTCTGGCGACTCAAGAAATCCGCCTCCCAGTTCTCCACTCCCGGGATGTGGATTGCTGACAGGTGGCAAGAGTGAGACTCTGCCCAGCGAATTATCTTTGATACTTCCACCATTGCTAGGGAGCTTCTTGTCCCTCCCTGATGGTTGATGTAAGCTACAGTCGTGATGTTGTCCGACTGAAACCTGATGAACCCCCGAGTTGTTAATTGGGGCCAAGCTAGAAGGGCATTGAGAACTGCCCTCAATTCCAGAATGTTTATTGGAAGGAGACTCTCCTCCTGATTCCATAGTCCCTGAGCCTTCAGAGAATTCCAGACAGCGCCCCAACCTAGTAGGCTGGCGTCTGTTGTTACAATTGTCCAGTCTGGCCTGCTGAATGGCATCCCCCTGGACAGGTGTGGCCGATGAAGCCACCATAGAAGAGAATTTCTGGTCTCTTGATTCAGATTCAGAGTAGGGGACAAATCTGAGTAATCCCCATTCCACTGACTTAGCATGCATAATTGCAGAGGTCTGAGGTGTAGGCGTGCAAAAGGTACTATGTCCATTGCCGCTACCATTAAGCCGATCACCTCCATGCATTGAGCTACTGACGGGTGTTGAATGGAATGAAGGACACGGCATGCATTTTGAAGCTTTGTTAACCTGTCCTCTGTCAGGTAAATCTTCATTTCTACAGAATCTATAAGAGTCCCCAAGAATGGAACTCTTGTGAGAGGAAAAAGAGAACTCTTCTTTTCGTTCACTTTCCATCCATGCGACCTTAGAAATGCCAGAACTAACTCTGTATGAGACTTGGCAGTTTGAAAGCTTGAAGCTTGTATTAGAATGTCGTCTAGGTATGGAGCTACCGAAATCCCTCGCGGTCTTAGTACCGCCAGAAGGGCACCCAGAACCTTTGTGAAGATTCTTGGAGCCGTAGCCAATCCGAATGGAAGAGCTACAAACTGGTAGTGCCTGTCTAAGAAGGCAAACCTTAGATACCGGTGATGATCTTTGTGGATCGGTATGTGAAGGTAAGCATCCTTTAAATCCACTGTGGTCATGTACTGACCCTCTTGGATCATGGGTAAGATTGTCCGAATAGTTTCCATTTTGAACGATGGAACTCTTAGGAATTTGTTTAGAATCTTTAAATCTAAGATTGGCCTGAAAGTTCCCTCTTTTTTGGGAACCACAAACAGGTTTGAGTAGAACCCTTGTCCTTGTTCCGACCGCGGAACCGGATGGATCACTCCCATTATTAACAGATCTTGTACGCAGCGTAGAAACGCTTCTTTCTTTATCTGGTTTGTTGACAACCTTGACAGATGAAATCTCCCTCTTGGGGGAGATAATTTGAAGTCTAGAAGGTATCCCTGAGATATGATCTCTAGTGCCCAGGGATCCTGAACATCTCTTGCCCAGGCCTGGGCGAAGAGAGAGAGTCTGCCCCCCACTAGATCCGGTCCCGGATCGGGGGCTCTCGGTTCATGCTGTCTTTGGGGCAGCAGCAGGTTTCCTGGCCTGCTTGCTCTTGTTCCAGGACTGGTTAGGCTTCCAGCCTTGCCTGTAACGAGCAACAGCTCCTTCCTGTTTTGGTGCAGTGGAGGTTGATGCTGCTCCTGTTTTAAAGTTCCGAAAGGGACGAAAATTAGACTGTCTAGCCTTAGCTTTGGCTTTGTCTTGAGGTAGGGCGTGGCCCTTACCTCCTGTAATGTCAGCGATAATCTCTTTCAAACCGGGCCCAAATAAAGACTGCCCTTTGAAAGGTATATTAAGTAATTTGGACTTAGAAGTAACATCAGCTGACCAGGATTTTAGCCACAGCGCCCTACGTGCCTGTATGGCGAATTCTGAGTTCTTAGCCGTAAGTTTGGTTAAATGTACTACGGCCTCCGAAATGAAGGAATTAGCTAGTTTAAGGACTCTAAGCCTGTCCGTAATGTCGTCTAGCGTAGATGAACTAAGGTTCTCTTCAAGCGACTCAATCCAAAATGCTGCCGCAGCCGTAATCGGCGCGATACATGCAAGGGGTTGTAATATAAAACCTTGTTGAACAAACATTTTCTTAAGGTAACCCTCTAATTTTTTATCCATTGGATCTGAGAAAGCACAGCTATCCTCCACCGGGATAGTGGTACGCTTAGCTAAAGTAGAAACTGCTCCCTCCACCTTGGGGACCGTTTGCCATAAGTCCCGAGTGGTGGCGTCTATTGGAAACATCTTTCTAAATATTGGAGGGGGTGAGAACGGCACACCGGGTCTATCCCACTCCTTAGTAACAATTTCAGTTAGTCTCTTAGGTATAGGAAAAACGTCAGTACTCGCCGGTACCGCAAAGTATTTATCCAACCTACACAGTTTCTCTGGTATTGCAACGGTGTTACAATCGTTGAGAGCTGCTAAGACCTCCCCTAGTAATACACGGAGGTTCTCCAATTTAAATTTAAAATTTGAAATATCTGAGTCCAATCTGTTTGGATCAGAACCGTCACCCACAGAATGAAGCTCTCCGTCCTCATGCTCTGCGAGCTGTGACGCAGTATCAGACATGGCCCTAGCATTGTCAGCGCACTCTGTTCTCACCCCAGAGTGATCACGCTTGCCTCTTAGTTCTGGTAATTTAGACAAAACTTCAGTCATAACAGTAGCCATATCTTGTAATGTTATCTGTAATGGCCGCCCAGATGTACTAGGCGCCAAAATATCACGCACCTCCCGGGCGGGAGATGCAGGTACTGCCGCGTGAGGCGAGTTAGTCGGCATAACTCTCCCCTCGCTGTTTGGTGAAATTTGTTCACATTGTACAGATTGACTTTATTTATTTTTTAAGTAGCATCAATACAGTTAGTACATAAATTTCTATTGGGCTCCACCTTGGCATTGGAACAAATGACACAGATATCTTCCTCTGAGTCAGACATGTTTAACACACTAGCAAAAAACTTACAACTTGGTTATAATCTTTTTTAGCAAAAAAACGTACTGTGCCTCAAAGAGGTACTAACGATTAAATGACAGTTGAAATAGTGAACTGAAAAACAGTTATAGCATCAAACTTTAAAACAACAAAACTTTTAGCAAAGGTTTGTTCCCATTAGTAAAATAACAATAATTAAATTTGACATAAAAAATACAAAGCAACGTTTTTATTCACAGTCACTATAAGAATTCTCACAGCTCTGCTGAGAGAATTTACCTCCCTTCAAAGAAGTTTGAAGACCCCTGAGATCTATCAGAGATGAACCGGATCATGCAGGAAATATAAAAGTAACTGACTGGTATTTTTTGATGCGTAGCAAAGAGCGCCAAAAACGGCCCCTCCCTCTCCCACACAGCAGTGAAGAGAAACGAAACTGTCACAATTAAAGCAAAAAAACTGCCAAGTGGAAAATAATGCCCAAATATTTATTCACACAGTACCTCAGCAATGTAAACGATTCTACATTCCAGCAAAAACGTTTAACATGATAAATAGTTATTAAAAAGGATTAGTGACCTTTAACAGAGTAGTTCCGGTGAAATACCATCCCCAGAATACTGAAGTGTATACATACATGTCATTTTAACGGTATGGCAGGATTTTCTCATCAATTCCATTCAGAAAATAAAAACTGCTACATACCTCAATGCAGATTCATCTGCCCGCTGTCCCCTGATCTGAAGCCTTTACCTCCCTCAGATGGCCGAGAACAGCAATATGATCTTAACTACTCCGGTTAAAATCATAGTAAAAAACTCTGACAGATTCTTCCTCAAACTCTGCCAGAGAAGTAATAACACGCTCCGGTGCTATTTTAAAATAACAAACTTTTGATTGAAGTCATAAAAACTAAGTATAATCACCATAGTCCTCTCACACATCCTATCTAGTCGTTGGGTGCAAGAGAATGACTGGGACTGACGTAGAGGGGAGGAGCTATATGCAGCTCTGCTGGGTGAATCCTCTTGCATTTCCTGTTGGGGAGGAGTTATATCCCAGAAGTAATGATGACCCGTGGACTGATCACACATAACAGAAGAAAAAGTATTTAATACCTGCTAAAAAAAAAATAATGTGGCTTCAATATGTAGCAAAAATTTCTACCGAAATAGTACCTGTTTTAAAGCACTATGAAGACCGTTGCCGGGTGGCATGCTGTGCGGTGTATCGATCATTCCGGAAGCGACGTCACGAATGAGCGTCACGTGGCCTTGCGCGTTTAGTGAGCGTCTATGCTCACTTCATCAGAGGATTGACCTCTTCATAGTTCTTTAAAACAGGTACTATTTCGGTAGAAATTTTAGCTACATATTGTAGCCACATTATTTTTTTAGAAAGTATTAAATACTTATAAACTTATATACTTTTTAAACCCAATTTTTTAACCACTATTTATTAAAGTTTATTATTTTAAAACATATTGCAAACAGATAAGCTCTAGATTATTGCTGAGCACTTCCCCACATATCACTCTCTGTTCAACTAATACAGGGTAGTACCGGGGGGGGGGGGGGGGTCTACATTCCATTCATTAGTGGATTCCAAACGAAATAACTCTGGAATCAAGAACTACTAGTACCTTAAAATCGAGACAATTGCTGAAACAAAAACAACGGATTCATTACCACTTATCCCTGTGGTATTCCCGGGTGAGCGGATAATATCCCTTTTAATTGTTATTACACATCGCTATATATCTCATGGTACACATTCATTTTTGTTTCATTTGCATGTACATGAGGAAATCAACTCTGGAAGAACTGTAAAAACCACTCCTTTCAAGAAATTTCATACCCCTCTCACTTAGGTGAAAGTGAGAAAACAGCATCCAGGAAATTCCAAATAGTAAAGAAATCTATAACTGGGTTCAGTTAGGCGCAATTTCAACCTCTGATCTGATATACAGATATATACAGTGTATGTATATGTATGTATATATATGTATATATATATGTATATATATATATATATATATATATATATGTGTATATATATATATATATATATATATATATATATATATATATATATATATATACACACACACATATATATACACATATACACACGCATACATATATACACACACACACATATATATATATATATATACATATATATATATATATATATATATATATATATATATATATATATATATACACACTCACATATACATACACTATTCACTCTCCTTATGAGTATTATAACTTTTTGAACTCTATCTCTCTATCTTTTCTTAATAAATTGTATTAGGTTTGCACCAAATGTAATACATGAGATTGTGGATTTCTACTAAATGCTCACTCTCATCACTGAGAAAAAAAAACATAATTTATGCTTACCTGATATTTATTTATCTTGTAGTGTAGTCAGTCCACGGGTCATCCATTACTTATGGGATATATTCTCCTTCCCAACAGGAAGTTGCAAGAGGATCACCCAAGCAGAGCTGCTATATAGCTCCTCCCCTCACATGTCATATCCAGTCATTCGACCGAAACAAGACGAGAAAGGAGAAACTATAGGGTGCAGTGGTGACTGGAGTTTTAATTAAAATTTAGAACTGCCTTAAAAGACAGGGCGGGCCGTGGACTGACTACACTACAAGAGAAATAAATTTATCAGGTAAGCATAAATTATGTTTTCTCTTGTTAAGTGTAGTCAGTCCAGGGGTCATCCATTACTTATGGGATACCAATACCAAAGCTAAAGTACACGGATGATGGGAGGGACAAGGCAGGAACACTTAAACAGAAGGAACCACTGCCTGTAGAACCTTTCTCCCAAAAACAGCCTCCGAAGAAGCAAAAGTGTCAAATTTGTAAAATTTTGAAAAGGTATGAAGTGAAGACCAAGTTGCAGCCTTGCAAATCTGTTCAACAGAGGCCTCATTCTTAAAGGCCCAGGTGGAAGCCACAGCTCTAGTGGAATGAGCTGTAATTCTTTCAGGGGGCTGCTGTCCAGCAGTCTCATAGGCTAAACGTATTATGCTACGGAGCCAAAAAGAAAGAGAGATGGCCGAAGCCTTTTTGCCTCTCCTCTGTCCAGAATAAACGACAAACAGAGAAGAAGTTTGCCGAAAATCCTTAGTTGCCTGTAAATAGAACTTCAGGGCACGGACTACGTCCAGATTATGCAAAAGACGTTCCTTCTTTGAAGAAGGATTAGGACATAATGATGGAACAACAATTTCTTGATTGATATTCCTGTTAGAAACTACCTTGGGTAAAAACCCAGGTTTAGTACGCAGAACTACCTTGTCTGAATGAAAAATCAGATAAGGAGAATCACAATGTAAGGCAGATAACTCAGAGACTCTTCGAGCCGAGGAAATAGCCATCAAAAACAGAACTTTCCAAGATAACAGCTTAATATCAATGGAATGAAGGGGTTCAAATGGAACACCTTGAAGAACTTTAAGAACTAAGTTTAAGCTCCACGACGGAGCAACAGTCTTAAACACAGGCTTAATCCTAGCTAAAGCCTGACAAAAAGCCTGAACGTCTGGAACTTCTGCCAGACGTTTGTGTAAAAGGATAGACAGAGCAGAAATCTGTCCCTTTAAGGAACTAGCAGATAAACCCTTTTCTAAACCCTCTTGTAGAAAAGACAATATCCTAGGAATCCTGACCTTACTCCATGAGTAACTCTTGGATTCACACCAATATAAATATTTACGCCATATCTTATGGTAAATTTTTCTGGTAACAGGTTTCCGAGCTTGTATTAATGTATCAATAACCGACTCCGAGAAACCACGCTTTGATAGAATCAAGCGTTCAATCTCCATGCAGTCAGTTTCAGAGAAATTAGGCTTGGATGGTTGAAAGGACCCTGAATTAGAAGGTCCTGCCTCAGAGGCAGAGACCATGGAGGACAGGATGACATGTCCACTAGGTCTGCATACCAGGTCCTGCGTGGCCACGCAGGTGCTATCAGAATCACCGATGCTCTCTCCTGTTTGATTCTGGCAATCAAACGAGGCAGCAACGGAAAAGGAGGAAACACATAAGACATCTTGAAAACCCAAGGAGCTGCTAGAGCATCTACCAGCACCGCTCCCAGGTCCCTGGATCTGGATCCGTAACAAGGAAGCTTGGCGTTCTGGCGAGACGCCATGAGATCCAGTTCGGGCAACGCTGAATCAGTTGAGCAAAGACCTCCGGATGAAGTTCCCACTCCCCCGGATGAAAAGTCTGGCGACTTAGAAAATCCGCCTTCCAGTTCTCCACGCCTGGGATGTGGATCGCGGACAGGTGGCAAGAGTGAGACTCTGCCCAGCGAATTACCTTTGAGACTTCTAACATTGCTAGGGAACTCCTGGTTCCCCCTTGATGGTTGATGTAAGCCACAGTCGTGATGTTGTCCGACTGAAATCTGATGAACCTCAGTGTCGCTAACTGAGGCCAAGCTAGAAGAGCATTGAATATTGCTCTTAATTCCAGAATATTTATTGGGAGGAGTTTCTCCTCCTGAGTCCACGATCCCTGAGCCTTCAGGGAGTTCCAGACTGCACCCCAGCCTAGAAGGCTGGCATCTGTTGTTACAATCGTCCAATCTGGCCTGCGAAAAGTCATTCCTTTGGACAGATGAACCCGCGACAACCACCAGAGAAGAGAATCTCTGGCGTCCTGGTCCAGATTCAGTAGAGGGGATAGATCTGAATAATCCCCATTCCACTAACTTAGCATGCATAATTGCAGCGGTCTGAGATGCAGGCGCGCAAATGGCACTATGTCCATTGCCGCGACCATTAAGCCGATTACTTCCATGGACTGAGCTACTGATGGCCTTGGAATGGAATGAAGGACACGGCAAGCATTTAGAATCTTTGATAACCTGGACACCGTCAGGTAAATCTTCATCTCTACAGAATCTATCAGAGTCCCTAGAAAAGGAACCCTTGTGAGTGGTAACAGAGAACTCTTTTCCAGTTCACTTTCCACCCATGCGACCTCAGAAATGCAAGAACTATCTCTGTATGAGACTTTGCATTTTGAAAACTCGACGCTTGTATCAGAATGTCGTCTAGGTACGGAGCCACCGCTATGCCTCGCGGTCTTAGTACCGCCAGAAGTGAGCCCAGAACCTTTGTAAAAATTCTCAAGGCCGTAGCCAACCCAAAGGGAAGAGCTACAAACTGGTAATGCCTGTCTAGAAAGGCAAACCTTAGGTACCGATAATGATCCTTGTGAATCGGTATGTGAAGGTAGGCATCCTTTAAGTCCACTGTGGTCATATACTGACCCTCTTGGATCATGGGTAGGATGGTTAGAATAGTTTCCATTTTGAACGATGGAACTCTTAGGAACTTGTTTAAGATCTTTAAGTCCAAGATTGGTCTGAAGGTCCCCTCTTTTTTGGGAACCACAAACAGATTTGAGTAAAACCCTTGCCCTTGTTCCGTTCGCGGAACTGGGTGGATCACTCCCATTACTAAGAGGTCTTGCACACATTGTAGAAATGCCTCTTTCTTTATTAGGTTCGTTGATAACCTTGACAGATGAAATCTCCCTTGTGGAGGAGAAGTTTTGAAGTCCAGAAGGTATCCCTGAGATATGATCTCCAACGCCCAGGGATCCTGGACATCTCTTGCCCAAGCCTGGGCGAAGAGAGAAAGTCTGCCCCCCACTAGATCCGTTTCCGGATAGGGTGCCCTTCCTTCATGCTGTCTTAGGGGCAGAAGTAGGCTTTCTGGCCTGCTTGCCCTTGTTCCAGGATAGGTTGCTTTTCCAACCCTGTCTGTAACGAGCAGCAGTTCCTTCCTGTTTTGGAGCGGAGGAAGTTGATGCTGCTCCTGCCTTAAAGTTACGAAAGGCACGAAAATTAGACTGCTTGGCCTTTGATTTGGCCCTATCCTGAGGAAGGGAGTGACCCTTACCTCCCGTAATGTCAGCAATAATTTCTTTCAAACCGGGCCCGGATAAGGTTTGCCCTTTGAAAGGAATATTAAGTAATTTAGATTTAGAAGTCACATCTGCTGACCAGGATTTAAGCCATAGCGCTCTGCGCGCCTGGATGGCAAAACCGGAGTTCTTAGCCGTTAGTTTGGTTAAGTGCACAACGGCGTCCGAAGCAAATGCATTAGCTAGCTTAAGTGCTTTAAGCTTGTTCATAATCTCATCCAATGGTGCTGTGCGAATGGCCTCTTCTAGAGACTCAAACCAGAAAGCCGCCGCAGCAGTGACGGGCGCAATGCATGCAAGGGGCTGTAATATAAAACCTTGTTGAACAAACATTTTCTTAAGGTATCCTTCTAATTTTTTATCCATTGGATCTGAGAAAGCACAACTATCCTCCACCGGGATAGAGGTGCATTTAGCTAAAGTAGAAACTGCTCCCTCCAAATTAGGGACCATCTGCCATAAGTCTCGTGTGGTAGCGTCTATTGGGAACATTTTTCTAAATATCGGAGGAGGGGAAAACAGAATTTATGTTTACCTGATAAATTACTTTCTCCAACGGTGTGTCCGGTCCACGATGTCATCCTTACTTGTGGGATATTCTCTTCCCCAACAGGAAATGGCAAAGAGCCCAGCAAAGCTGGTCATATGATCCCTCCTAGGCTCCGCCTTCCCCAGTCATTCGACCGACGTAAAGGAGGAATATTTGCATAGGAGAAATCATATGATACCGTGGTGACTGTAGTTAAAGAAAATAAATCATCAGACCTGATTAAACAACCAGGGCGGGCCGTGGACCGGACACACCGTTGGAGAAAGTAATTTATCAGGTAAACATAAATTCTGTTTTCTCCAACATAGGTGTGTCCGGTCCACGGCGTCATCCTTACTTGTGGGAACCAATACCAAAGCTTTAGGACACGGATGATGGGAGGGAGCAAATCAGGTCACCTAGATGGAAGGCACCACGGTTTGCAAAACCTTTCTCCCAAAAATAGCCTCAGAAGAAGCAAAAGTATCAAATTTGTAAAATTTGGTAAAAGTGTGCAGTGAAGACCAAGTCGCTGCCTTACATATCTGATCAACAGAAGCCTCGTTCTTAAAGGCCCATGTGGAAGCCACGGCCCTAGTGGAATGAGCTGTGATTCTTTCAGGAGGCTGCCGTCCGGCAGTCTCATAAGCCAATCTGATGATGCTTTTAAGCCAAAAAGATAGAGAGGTAGAAGTTGCTTTTTGACCTCTCCTTTTACCAGAATAGACAACAAACAAGGAAGATGTTTGTCTGAAATCCTTTGTAGCATCTAAATAGAATTTTAGAGCACGGACAACGTCCAAATTGTGTAACAAACGTTCCTTCTATGAAACTGGATTCGGACACAAAGAAGGTACAACTATCTCTTGGTTAATATTTTTGTTGGAAACAACCTTCGGAAGAAAACCAGGCTCAGTACGTAAAAACCACCTTATCTGCATGGACCAGATAGGGCGGAGAACACTGCAGAGCAGATAACTCAGAAACTCTTCTAGCGGAAGAAATTGCCACCTAAAACAAAACTTTCCAAGATAATAACTTAATATCTACGGAATGTAAGGGTTCAAACGGAACCCCTTGAAGAACTGAAAGAACTAGATTAAGACTCCAGGGAAGAGTCAAAGGTCTGTAAACAGGCTTGATTCTAACCAGAGCCTGAACAAACGCTTAAACGTCTGGCACAGCTGCCAGCCTTTTGTGAAGTAAAACAGATAAAGCAGAGATCTGTCCCTTCAGAGAACTCGCAGAAAATCCTTTCTCCAAACCTTCTTGTAGAAAGGAAAGAATCTTAGGAATTTTTATCTTGTTCCATGGGAATCCTTTAGATTCACACCAACAGATATATTTTTTCCATATATTATGGTAAATTTTTCTAGTTACAGGCTTTCTAGCCTGAATAAGAGTATCTATTACAGAATCTGAAAACCCACGCTTTGATAAAATCAAGCGTTCAAACTCCAAGCAGTCAGTTGGAGGAAAACCAGATTCGGATGTTCGAATGGACCCTGAATAAGAAGGTCCTGTCTCAAAGGTAGCTTCCATGGTGGAGCCGATGACACATTCACCAGGTCTGCATACCAAGTCCTGCGTGGCCACACAGGAACTATCAAGGTCACCGAAGCCCTCTCCAGATTGATCCTGGCTACCAGCCTGGGAATGAGAGGAAACGGTGGGAATACATAAGCTAGGTTGAAGATCCAAGGTGCTACTATTGTATCCAATAGAGTCGCCTTGGGATCCCTGGATTTGGACCCGTAACAAGGGACCATGAAGTTCTGACGAGAGGCCATCAGAACCATGTCTGGAATGCCCCATAATTGAGTTATTTGGGCAAAGATTTCCAGATGGAGTTCCCACTCCCCCGGATGCTCCTCCATCGCCAGGGAACTCCTTGTTACCCCCTGATGGTTGATATATGTAACAGTCGTCATGATGTCTGATTGAAACCTTATGAATTTGGCCTTTGCTAGTCGAGGCCAAGCCTTGAGAGCATTGAATATCGCTCTCAGTTCCATTATGTTTATCGGGAGAAGAGAGTCTTCCCGAAACCATAGACCCTGAGTTTTCAGGGGTTCCCAGACCGCGCCCCAGCCCACCAGACTGGCGTCGGTCGTGACACTGACCTATTCTGGTCTGCGGAAGCTCATTCCCTGTGACAGGTTGTCCAGGGTCAGCCACCAACGGAGTGAATCTCTGGTTATTTGATCTACTTGTATCGTCGGAGACAAGTCTGTATAATCCCCATTCCACTGTCTGAGCATGCCCAGGTGCAATGGTCTTAGATGAATTCGTGCAAAAGGAACTATGTCCATTGCCGCAACCATCAAACCTATTACTTCCATGGACTGCGCTATGGAAGGAAGAAGAACAGAATGAAGTACCTGAAAAGAGCTTAGAAGTTTTGATTTTCTGGCCTCTGTCAGAAAAACCTTCATTTCTAAGGAAACTATTATTGTTCCCAAGAAGGGAACTCTTGTTGACGGGGACAGAGAACTTTTTTCTATGTTCACTTTCCACCTGTGAGATCTGAGAAAGGCTAGGACAATGTCCGTATGAGCCTTTGCTTTTGACAGAGACGACACTTGAATCAGAATGTCGTCCAAGTAAGGTACTACTGCAATGCCCCTTGGTCTTAGCACCGCTAGAAGGGACCCTAGTACCCTTGTGAAAATCCTTGGAGCAGTGGCTAATCCGAATGGAAGTGCCACAGGTAATGCTTGTCCAGAAAGGCGAACCTTAGGAACCGAAAATGTTCCTTGTGGATAGGAATACGTAGGTACGCATCCTTTAAGTCCACCGTGGTCATGAATTGACCTTCCTGGATGGTAGGAAGGATCGTTCGAATGGTTTCCATTTTGAATGATGAAACCCTTAGAAACTTGTTTAGAATCTTGAGATCTAAAATAGGTCTGAATGTTCCCTCTTTTTTGGGAATTATGAACAGGTTGGAGTAAAAACCCATCCCTTGTTCTCCTAATGGAACAGGATGAATCACTCCCATGCTTAACAGGTCTTCTACACAGTGTAAGAATGCCTGTTCGAAGATAATTGAGACCCGTGGAACCTTCCCCTTGGGGGTAGTTCCCTGAATTCCAGGAGATAACCTTGAGAAACTATTTCTAGCGCCCAAGGATCCTGAACATCTCTTGCCCCAGCCTGAGCAAAGAGAGAAAGTCTGCCCCCCACCAGATCCTTCCCAGATCGGGGGCCAACACTTCATGCTGTTTTGGTAGCAGTGGCAGGTGACTTGGCCTGCTTACCCTTGTTCCAGCCTTGCATCGGCCTCCAGGCTGGCTTGGTTTGAGAAGTATTACCCTCTTGCTTAGAGGGTGTAGAATTTGAGGCTGGTCCGTTTCTGCGAAAGGGACGAAAATTTGGCTTCTTTTTAGCCTTAAAAGACCTATCCAGAGGAAGGGCGTGGCCCTTTCCCCCAGTGATGTCTGAAATAATCTCTTTCAAGTCAGGGCCAAACAGTGTTTTACCCTTGAAAGGGATGTTAAGCAAAAGCGCTCTGCGCGCCACGATAGCAAACCCTGAATTATTCGCCGCTAATCTAGCTAATTGCAAAGCGGCATCTAAAATAAAAAAGAGTTAGCCAATTTAAGAGCTTGAACTCTGTCCAAAACCTCCTCGTACGAAGATTCTTTATTGAGCGACTTTTCTAGTTCTTCGAACCAGAAACACGCAGCTGTAGTGACAGGAACAATGCATGAAATTGGTTGTAGAAGGTAACCTTGCTGAACAAACATCTTTTTAAGCAAACCCTCTAACCTTTAATCCATAGGATCTTGAAAACACAACTATCTTCTATAGGAATAGAAGTGCGTTTGTTTAGAGTAGAAACCGCCCCCTCGACCTTGGGGACTGTATGCTATAAGTCCTTTCTGGGGTCGACTATAGGAACTAATTTCTTAAATATAGGGGGAGGACAAAAAGGTATGCCGGGCCTTTCCCACTCCTTATTTACTATGTCCGCCACCCGCTTGGGTATAGGAAAAACATCGGGGGGCACCGGAACCTCTAGGAACTTGTCCATCTTACCTAATTTCTCTGGAATGACCAAATTGTCACAATCATCCAGAGTAGATAATACCTCCTTAAGTAGTGCGTGGAGATGTTGAAATTTAAATTTAAAAGTTACAATATCAGGTTCTGCTTGTTGAGAAATTTTCCCTGAATCTGAAATTTCTCCCTCAGACAAAACCTCCCTCCTGGCCCCTTCAGATAGGTGTGAGGGTATGACAGAACAGATATCATCAGCGTCCTCTTGCTCTTCAGTGTTTAAAGCAGAGCAATCACGCTTTCTCTGATAAGTAGGCATTTTGGAAAAAAATGCATGCAATAGAATTATCCATTACAGCCATTAATTGTTGTATGGTAATAAGTATTGGCGCACTAGATGTACTAGGGGCCTCTTGTGTGGGCAAAACTGGTGTAGACACAGAAGGGGATGATGCAGTACCATGCTTACTCCCCTCATTAGAGGAATCATCTTGGGCAATATCATATCTATGGCATTATTATCCCTACTTTGTTTGGACATTATGACACAAATATATCACATATATTTAAATGGGGAGACACATTGGCTTTCATACATATAGAACATCGTTATCTGATGGTTCAGACATGTTAAACAGGCTTAAACTTGTCAACAAAGCACAAAAAACGTTTTACAATAAAACCGTTACTGTCCCTTTAAATTTCAAACTGAACACACTTTATTACTGAATATGTGAAAAAGTATGAAGGAATTGTTCAAATTTCACCAAAATTTCACCACAGTAACTTAAAGCCTTAAAAGTATTGCACACCAAATTTGAAAGCTTTAACCCTTAAAATAACGGAACCGGAGCCGTTTTTACATTTAACCCCTATACAGTCCCAGGTATCTGCTTTGCTGAGACCCAACCAAGCCCAGAGGGGAATACGATACCAAATGATGCCTTCTATAAGCTTTTTCAGTGGTTCTTAGCTCCTCACACATGCATCTGCATGCCATGCTTTCCAAAAACAACTGCGCATTAGAGGCGCGAAAATGAGGCTCTGTCTATGACTAGAAAAGGCCCCCAGTGAAAAAGGTGTCCAATACAGTGCCTGCCGTTTTTATTAAAACAATCCCCAAGATTTAACAACTATTAAAAGTAATAATCTGCCAAATATACTTAGTAAAGTAATCGTTTTAGCCCAGAAAAATGTCTACCAGTTTTTTAAGCCCTAATGAAGCCCTTTATTCTTTTACTTAAACTAAGAAAATGGCTTACCGGTTCCCATAGGGAAAATGACAGCTTCCAGCATTACCGAGTCTTGTTAGAAATGTGTCATACCTCAAGCAGCAAAAGTCTGCTCACTGTTTCCCCCAACTGAAGTTAATTCCTCTCAACAGTCCTGTGTGGAAACAGCCATCGATTTTAGTAACGGTTGCTAAAATCATTTTCCTCTTACAAACAGAAATCTTCATCTCTTTCCTGTTTCAGAGTAAATAGTACATACCAGCACTATTTTAAAATAACAAACTCTTGATTGAAGAATAAAAACTACATTTAAACACCAAAAAACTCTAAGCCATCTCCGTGGAGATGTTGCCTGTACAACGGCAAAGAGAATGACTGGGGAAGGCGGAGCCTAGGAGGGATCATGTGACCAGCTTTGCTGGGCTCTTTGCCATTTCCTGTTGGGGAAGAGAATATCCCACAAGTAAGGATGACGCCGTGGACCGGACACACCTATGTTGGAGAAAAGGGCACACCAGGTCTATCCCACTCCTTGCTAATAATCTCTGTAAGCCTTTTAGGTATAGGAAAAACGTCAGTACACACCGGCACCGCATAGTATTTATCCAGCCTACATAACTTCTCTGGGATCGCGACCGTGTCACAATCATTCAGAGCCGCTAACACCTCCCCTAGTAATACGCGGAGGTTCTCAAGCTTAAATTTAAAATTTCTGAATCCGGTCTCCCTGGATCAGATCCGTCACCCACAGAATGAAGCTCTCCGTCCTCATGTTCTGCAAATTGTGACGCAGTATCGGACATGGCTCTCGTGTCACCAGCGCGCTCTGTCCTTAACCCAGAGCTATCGCGCTTGCCTCTTAACTCAGGCAAATTAGATAATACTTCTTTCATAACATTAGCCATATCTTGTAAAGTGATTTGTAAGGGCCTTGATGTACTTGGCGCCACAACATCACGCACCTCCTGAGCGGGAGGCGCAGGTACTGACACGTGAGGAGAGTTAGGCGGCATAACTTCCCCCTCGATGTCTGGTGATAATTTTTTTACCGGTAAAGATTGACCTTTATTTAAAGTAATATCAATACAATTGGTACACATATTTCTATTGGGCTCCACATTGGCTTTTAAACATAATGAACAAGCAGATTCATCTGTATCAGATATGTCTAAACAGACTAGCAATGAGGCTAGCAATCCTGGAAATTACTTTCAGAAAATTTTCCAGCAATGTAAAAAACGCTGCTGCGCTTTTAAAACACAAAAAGACAATTACAGTTGAATAACCATGAACCAATTCAGTTATAGCAACCAAATTTTACATTAAATGTATGAAATCAGCAGAGGATTGCACCCACTAGTAACGGATGATTAACCCCTTAATACCCAAAAACGGATAAACAAATTAACAGTTAACGTTTTTATCACAGTCAAACACACTGTCACAGGTCTGCTGTGACTGATTACCTCCCTCAAATATAAATTTTGAAGACCCCTGAGCTCTCCGGAGACGTCCTGGATCAAGGAGGAAGAAACAGGAAGACTATGATTGAATTTTAACTGCGCAACAAGGCGCTAACACAAAGCCCCTCCCAGTCATATTACACAGTAGGAGACCAGCTATAACCGTTTCTATGCAGAAATATACGTTAGCCATGTGGAAAAAATCATGCCCAATGAGATTTATCACCAAGTACCTCACAAAACGATTAACATGCCAGTAAACGTTTTAAAAACAACATTTCATATGTTTTGTAAAGTTATAACTAAGCCTGCTACCAGTCGCTTCT
The DNA here is from genome assembly GCF_027579735.1 of Bombina bombina. NCBI lineage: Eukaryota > Metazoa > Chordata > Amphibia > Anura > Bombinatoridae > Bombina > Bombina bombina. The sequence goes on from NC_069504.1 coordinate 604,103,822, forward strand.
ACTGCAGTTAAGGCTCATACATCATTACAGTATTACCAGTATTTTTTCAGTCAAAATCTATTCCATAGAAAATAACTCTACTGTGTATACATTTACCAGCCTGATACCAGTCGCTACTACTGCATTTTAGGCTGTACTTACATCATATGGGTATCGGCTTCCATTCCATTCCTAGAAAATATTTTACTGCACATACCTCATTTGCAGGGGACCCCGCATGCTATTCCCTTTTCTGAAGTTACCCCACTCCTCAGAATGTGCGAGAACAGCCAGTGGATCTTAGTTACGTCTGTTAAGATCATAGAAAACGCAGGCAGATTCTTCTTCCAATACTGCCTGAAAGAAAAAACAGCACATTCCGGTGCCATTTAAAATAACAAACTTTTGATTGAAGAATAACTAATTAAAAAACTTCTAACTCCTCTCACGACCTCCTTCTTTGTTGAGTGTTGCAAGAGAATGACTGGGTATGACATGTGAGGGGAGGAGCTATATAGCAGCTCTGCTTGGGTGATCCTCTTGCAACTTCCTGTTGGGAAGGAGAATATATCCCATAAGTAATGGATGACCTGTGGACTGACTACACTTAACAAGAGAAATGCTAGTTTTTCTGACGTTCAGTAAGACCTAATTATGCATGTTATAAGTGTATTACCATCTGATCTTGCATGCCCAATGTATCTAACACAACGACTGATATTATTGTGCACTAGCATTTTTTAAATTGAGGCCACTTAAGTCCATACTATAACAAACATGGAAATGGCAAATCACAAAGTAGTCCATCAGTGATCTACTGATCAACACTTAGAACAACAAACCAGCAGATCTCTACCTTTTCGGGAACACTTGCTTTCACACATATTTGCAATACAGTGCTAAGGTGCTCTTTTATATAGAGACTATATAAAGAAAATATGTTTTCAAGTCTCTTTAAACAAAACAACATTTGTTTCAGTCTTTATTTGCTCCATAGATAATGCAAAAATATCTATTTCAGCAAAACAATATGCCAATATGGCACAGTATGCATCCATTCAAATGTCTTCAGCAATGAGTACTCATTTGTTTAAAAGGGACACTGAACCCAAATTTTTTTCTTTTGTAATTCAGAAAGAGCATGCAATTTTAAGCAACTTTCTAATTTACTCCTATTATCAATTTTTCTTCGTTCTCTTGCTATCATTATTTAAAAAAGAAGGCATCTAAGCTTTTTTTGGTTTCAGTACTCTGGACAGCACTTTTTTATTGGTGGATGAATTTATCCACCAATCAGCAAGGACAACCCAGGTTGTTCACCAAAAATGGACCGGCATCTAAACTTACATTCTTGCATTTCAAATAAAGATACCAAGAGAATGAAGAAAATTTGATAATAGGAGTAAATTAGAAAGTTGCTTAAAATTTCATGCTCAATCTGAATCACAAAAGAAAAGATTCGGTACAGTGTCCCTTTAAGGGGTTTAATTTCTCAGACAGATGCATAACTATACAAACGTATGACTAGGAATGCAATAGTCACAATTATGTTATATTATTATTTTAAATTTTACTTCTAATATGTTTTCATGGACTACACTATGCATACAGCTACGCAGCAAAGTTTTTCCTTCTTTGGGATGAAATATTTTAGAATAAGTGACAAAGTATTCAACAAATAGTAGAAAAGTAATTTAATACTGGACATAAAAAATACTTTCTAGCTCCACAATGTTAAATTTTACTATGAAACAATTACGGCACAAATGACCCCACAAACTGATTAAGTCCATCCCCTTTAGTAATGCAATAGCACATTCATTTAACTCATTCTCCTCTTCCTTCTCCCTCCCCCCCCCACTCGAAACTTCCCTTCCTTTTGGACCAGTTGCCTGCCTTCTTTCTTCTTTATATGATGTATCTTCCTCATTTTATCTTCTCCCCTCTGTTCTCGTTCTTATTGTATTACTTGCAACCAATGATTTCAAGGGTTGATATCTAAATTTGATTATTGATTATTGGAAAAAACCTGTGTAGACAGAGAGACAGAGGCGCCTCATGGGACAGTATCGTGCAAAATAGATACAATCAAGAATCTGTAAGGAAGCTCAAAGCAGAGGTACTCACAAGAGCAGCGGCATAAAAGTATGCCTTACAGCGCAGGACGGGACTTTTTCGTCGCCCGACAGACAATCACTCTGGCACTTGAACGTGGAGACAGAAGACCAATCGACGGCCACCTCACAACCCGCGTCAGCAATGGGAGCTGTCTACGGAATAGCCAATCACCGGCCTCGGTAGAAGGAGTGACAGGTCAACGGACCAACACATAAGCAGCAGACGTAGAGCAAGTGGTAAAATAACTTGTAAGTTTATTGAGTTAAAAAGTTTAATAACAACAGCAACGCGTTTCTCGACCTACGGGTCGTTTCATCAGGCTGATGCTGATCAAAAGTATACTTGCTCTACTTATTAAAAACATTCGACCTATTATAAGCCAACCCTACACACACACCCCTCGTTCCACCAATGAAGTTTAATTATTAAATTTAATTATTGCCTGCAAGGATGTCACAGACTTTACATTGGTTTAGAAAGAACCATAATGCACAATGAATTCATATAGAATCAAGTATTATGAAAACTAATCAATTAGCAAGGTTGCTATGGATACCAGACTCCACAAAATCCCCCAAAAAGGTAATAAACCACACTATTTACTTATGGAAGTTGCTGAATTCCGCATTCTCCCTAATTCAAGATAGATCCAGCTTAACCCCATTGATAACTCTCTCTTCCCCCATAGACAAAAAAGTACAACAGAAATGGGCTAACAAAGGGCTTTGTAGAATAGCGGACATTTTTAATGAAGATAAAATAATCTCTTATGAGCAATATCAAGCACTGGACGTTGAGGACAGGAATATATGGTACCACTACCTTCAATTGATATCCAGAGCACAAGAAGTTTTAGGTAACACTAAGATACCCCCAAACAACACAATAGAAACATTGTGCCTTACCAACCACCACATACGAGGAGCGATATTTATACTATATCCTATTTTTAACTCTACCCAGAAAGAAGGAAAAACACAACTTATGCTAAGGTGGGAACAAGACATTAGTAAAACTTGGCCGGTTAAGACATTGTTTACATGCCTTATGAATGGTTTAACCTCACATAACGCAATGCTTAAAGAAAATTTTATAAAAGTGGCCTTCAGATGGTACCTCCACCCAACTAGATTGAACGTGTCAGAGGGTTCATTGTTAAAACACTGCTATAGAGGATGTGGTGAAAGGGGCACATACTTACATATGTGGTGGGAATTAGGGAAATCTGGGACCAAACATCTGAATTATTAAGCTCAATCTTCCAAAAACAAATTACATTAACATTAGAACAGGCACTTCTTAATTTCCCAATCCCTGGTGTCCCTAAGGCTAATTGTAAACTAGCCATGATGATTTGCACTATAGTTAGACTAAGTATCGCCCAATTCTGAAAGTCAACCCCACCTAACTTTACTTTTATAAAAAATAAGATATTATACCACTACAATATGGCAAGTTCAGCTGCTGAAACCCTAAATAACAAAGAGAGCTTCCTAATACAATGGGAACCATTTATTATGTATCATGAATCAAATAGAAGAAATAACTAATTTTGACACACAATAACAAAAAAAAAAAAAATTCTCTACATGGAGGCACAACTTGTAAGTTTAATGCAAATACTTCTGAGTAGCACTCTTATGAGAAGATAGTACATACTGGGAAACAGATTATGGAATATCGGATGATGTTGCTACCATGTTATCCGTGGAACTTAATGACAGACATATGGATATATTGTGATGGAATGTTTGACACATATTTTATTTGTAAAATTTAATAAAAATAATTTCAATATAAATGTAATTATTGCCTTCTCTTACTCTCAGCTCTTCCCATTCATTGAATGTGGAGAAATCAGACAGATAAAGACTCTTGTTCGCGTGTTGTCAATTAGCATGAGATTTATATCATCTTTCTGTATCAACTGTTTATTATCATATGATGTATATGTTTATAAAACCTTAATAACAACTTTATACATAAAAAAAGCGAAAAAGAAAACTTTCTAGGATGATAACCTGTTGGCAGTCTGAAGATTATCAGCACTAAAACACTAGTATTTAATAGCTGCAAAGCTGCTTGGACAACGGGAACCTGTGGATGACAGATGGAAGAGGCGCCTCATGGGACAAGTATCGTTTGAGGCAGCAAAGGGACACACATAAGCAGCGGACCCCCCACACAGAGTGTTACTCACAAGAGCGGCGGTACAAACGTGTACCCAGACAGGCAGGACGGAACCAAAAGTCGCCCGTCAGACAGGCGTAAGCTCGGTACGCTAGGCAAACGTCACTCAGCAAGCAGCGTCAGAGTAAACCCAGCAGGGGAACCAATAGAGTCGAAGGGTCTTGAGGGAACGTTTTCGAGCTGCAGCTGCACAGGAAGTAAATGGGAGGGAAACAAAGGTCAGCCCTTGAGCTGCTTGAGGACATTTGACTAGAATAGATGACCCTCAGACAATCACACCTTGCAGATCCTTTCCATGGAAACAAATTGTGGATACTTTGTTTAGTCACATATTGTGATCACTAACGAAGTATGAAAAAAATAAAAAATAATAATATATATATTTATTAAGAAGAGATATAGTGGTGTAAAATGTAACATTGCTGGCGCCCAATAATTTAACTTTGCTTGCCAAATGGAAATAAAATAGTATTACAGTATATTCTGCAACAGATTCCTCTACTCAGTATTTAGTTTGAAACAAATTAATTAAGTAGGATAGTGATATCTTTATTCTAATCTCCACTATTACTTTAAGAAAAAGTTAAAAAGGTTAAAAATCAGGTGAACTCAGTTTTATGGGACTTCCTTGAGAAAGACTTATCTGAAAAACATTACATTTACGAACAAGATTTATGAATGTTTGTTTTACTATCAGAAACTTTACAAATAGTAGCAAAACAGCTCACCTGAAATTATGGTAATTTTGATTAAAAATAATCACCCAACAATGTCCACTTTGCTGCAAAGAAAGAAATGATTGTATTGGTCCACAAAGCATGAGAGGCAAAGAGCAAGAAAAGGGTGACCTTGACACATTGGCAAGAAGAGGATCAGAAAACCATCACCAAATCAGAGCAGATACATTTTGACCTGAAAGAAGCAAAGATTTGAAAGAACAAGGGAGAGGGGGCAAGGGAAATCGAGAGATTGGGTTACAGAATAGTGCCTTTTGTCTGAGGAAGCAGAGATATGGTGAAAGTAGACCATGTGGTCTTGTACAACTATTCCAGTAATGCTTCATGATAAGAGACTATGGAAGCTGCAACCACCAAAATAAAATGCCAGCACCTTAAAAAGAACCAGCTTTGTCATAAGCCATCAGAAACAACATATCCGATAATAAAGAATAAATCAGAAATTGATTTCCATAGAGCAGTAAAAAAAAATTTTGGTACAACTTGGGTTAAAAAGTTTCCAGTTTGGTGCTAGGATTTGGACAAAAAAAAAAGGAAAAAGACGGTATTGTGAGAGAAATCATCTTCCATAAAAATAAAGAGGGCGTTCACAAAACTAACTAATCCAGATGGGAGAGGGGGGGGGGAATCAGATAGGAGAAAAACAAACAAGAGCAACCAAATAAGAAACATGACTAAATGCACAAAATCCACCATTAATTAGATTAATGTTAAAATATACTGTGTGCACAATTTAAATAAATAAATGGGCTTGAAAGAATATTACAGTACTTGAACTGGGGGGGGGTGAATGTGCAGTAACCTGCATAAATCAATGGATTATGACAAAAAAAAAAAAAAGGAAAAATCTGAATTTGAGGGAGGGGAAAAAAAAAAAAAAAAAAAAAGATTGCGGCTTATCCCATATTATCATATCTTCATATTATCTACTGAAGGAATTCATGGGATATGAAACCCAAACTTTGTCTTTTGTGATTAAAATAGAACATACAAGTTTAAATAAGTTTCCAATTTACTTCTATCACATTTGCTTAATTCCTATTATATGCAAATGGATAACATTCTTACAAAACTGCAGCCAAGTGCTACAGAAATTGGCCAGCTCTTAAGCATATGTCCCTACTTTTCAACAAAATATACCAAGAGAACAAAGAAAAATTTATAATAGAAGTAAATTAGAAAGTGGTTTAAAATCACATGCTCTGTCTCAATCATGAAACATCATTTATGGGTTTCATATTCCTTTAAGACCCCTGCTTCCTGTGCAATACTTTGCAACCTTGCAAATGCCCCTTTTTGCCATCAGATCTATTTTCAGAAAACCCAATTTCCAGCAAATAACCAGAAAAGCGTCCCTGTGGATAGAACAAAAACACAGATAAGCAACAAGCTGGAAAACCATCAACACAATCCTGCCTGTTGCTGTAGGATTGCGCTGTACTGACGAAAGTACTAGCAAGGTGTACCCTCAGAGCTAGCTACCCTTCATAAATTCCAAGGCTAATCCTTACAAATGTACTGAGGTGCCTATCTGGTGAGTCCATCTATAAGGCTAGGGTTCCTTGTCAAAAATCGGGGATTTGCTTCATATCTGTAGTAGCAAGTATGCAATACTGAGAGGGGTCAAACATCTGTTCTTCATTTCAGCAAAATGAATACTGGCATGTAAAATATATATATATATATATATGTTTATAAAAGAATATACCGTATATCTCTTAAAATATACACTAATGCAGGGTATTCTGGGACTCTAAATCAAGGCCTAATTTTGAGGTGCCAATTGCTACCTGACACCTGGGTTTGTCAAGTCCAGCTCTAATGTAAATTATACTTATTAGAATGTTATGACACATTTAATTTTTTTAAAACTAATTATTAATTATCTATCTATAAACACTTTCAATCAATCAAGCACTGAATACATAGAAACTGAACAATATCCAGTAGAAAGGTGTTTTCTGGGTTTTGCTTTCCACACCCTCAGCTCAGACTTCTTCGAGAAGTGTTGTTTCTACTCAATTCCAGTTACAGATATGGGCTTAAACTTTTTACAGCATATTATAGAATATATGTGAAAGTAAATAAATGTTTCTCAAGTTAATCTGTTAAGTGTTATCTTCAAAAGGAAGCAATGTAAAGTGACAAACTGTATGAACACACCGCAAAGATAAATGTACCGAATGTAAAAGAAGTTTAGAGGTCAGACTAACAGGTGATCTGGTTCAAATGTCAACAGAAAAAAAAGTGTTTGTTAAACATTGCTAGCAACCTTTCAATTACATCTCTAGTCTATGAGAGAGGTGATTTGGCTGCAATGAATCGCAGAACCAATAACATTGTAATCCATCCAAAAGCATAATAATTACTGAACAATTCACAAAGTCAGGGCACAGTGTTATAATTTAATATATGTATGTATAGAACAGTCAATACATAACAACTGGTCCAGATGAGAAACCCATTACTTTTATATGACAAGTTTCTCCACGAGTGACACAATGGAAAAGAACAGTTGGAGAAGTTTCACAATTTGTCATTACAGGAAGAGAACAGAAACGACAGCTGGGCCACAACTTTATAGGTTATAAAAATGACTAAACTGCCACCACTACAGCAGTTTAGTCATTTTTATAACCTATAGCATTTCAGTGATCACATGATTAAGGGCTTTTGACCCCGAAACGTTGTGGTGTTTTTGTTCCAGTCCTGGATATTAATAAAGACTAAGCTTGTTTGCATCATAGGAGATCTATGTTTTCTTTTTCTTCTACCACTACGCAAGAAGCCAGTTGTCTTGTCACTTTTTGCCACCTGGTCTTATTACTTCCCCTCACTGAGTTTATTTTAATCTCACTTTCCGTGTTATTCTTTGAGGGCCACACTGATCAGAGTGTTGTATGTTCCTCTTTACTGATTTGAGTGGTTACACTGGTTAATCTGCACTGTGTCAGAAACTGTTATCTGTCTAACAGTTATTGACATTAACAAAATATAAAACTTTGATAAATATTCTCATAAAACTATATCTTGTAAAAAAAAAAAAAATATGACACCTGTAACACTGCTTTCGGATAATGCAATAATTGAGAATTTACAACCAACAAAAGGATAAGCCACCATAAAAGGCAAATGAAATACAACAAAAACAGCATGTCATTTTAAAGGATATGAAACTCAAAAATTCTCTTTTGTTTCCAATTTACTTCTATTATCAAATTTGCTTAGTTCCCATGGTATTCTTTGTTGAATAGATACCTAGGTAGGTGTCTGGAGTGGTACATGGCAGGAAATAGAGTGCTCTTGCAAATGGATAACATTGTTGGAAAACTGCTGCCTTATAGTGCTCTGGACCCATGCATGCTCCTGAGCTTACATCCCTGCTTTTCAGCAAAAGATACCAAGAAAACAAAGAAATAATTGATCCTCAACTTCATTTCTTGATCATTTTGCGGCCCGACTACCTTATTTCCTCTCATCAGACATCCCTGACCCCATCCTTGGGGACTTCAACCTCCCTATAGCAGCAACAATACTTCTCCAGCTCACGTCCACGGTCTGTCACAATGGTCCAACTCTCCGAATCACAAAGATGGACGCTCCCTTGAACTGATTTTAAGCTATCTTAAGAAAAATTCCCCTTTTCTTTTACAAGATATACCGAGTCCACGGGTTCATCCTTTACTCTGGCATGACATAGAAGAAGAATCATGCCTTGAGTCTGATGATCTTAGCAGTAGTAACTAAGATCCATGTTCGTTCTCTCAAGTTTTACTGAGGAGAAATATTCAGTATGGGGGAACGTTTTCTTGTTGCAAGCAGTATCAAGGTATGTGCAGTCATTTACATTCTGAGGAGACCTGATATATAAGAATTTGGCCGATATATTTCCCATCCGGGGAAAGGGTAAGCAGTATTCCTTATATAAAAAAAAAAAAAAAAAAAAAAAAAAAAAAAAGGGTGGTACTGTAGTAACCTGTGTATTATTATCCCATTCAAGAAAACATGGGATACTTAAGGGCTGGTTTTAGACACTGGGGCAGCCTAGGAAACACCGAATGTTACGATTATGGGGTTTATTGAGGCTGAGTTGAATTTTTCTGTGGAGTTCACATGGCAAAGCAGTGTGTGCATATTTTTATAGTTGAAACGCTTCTCATGCGGTTTTCTCAAGTTGTCGGTTCATCAGACATGATAGGCGGGGCCTAATTTTGCGCTTCAGTGCGCAGTTAGTTTCTGGAGAGGTAGCAGCCATTAGCTCCGGTTGGAACCAGACTGTGAGGCTGTATTTTGGAGTGGGACCGGATCGTTTTGACAGGTCTTGGGGGCAGGTAGGCGCCACATGAGGTGCAGAATTTGTCTGCCTAATTTACTAAAAATAAGATTTAAATCTCCTATTACTTGTGGTGCAATATCCAATAGCACATTAGGCTCTCATATCAACAAAATTATTCATTTTGAATATCGTTTTAACGACTTTGCAAAACAGTGGACACTTTTTATTCTTAAAGGCGCAGTAACCGTTTTTGTGCTGAATTGTTTTTTTCACATATAATAAAGATTGGGAACGACTTGTGCTGTTATTACTAGTCTGTAAAACATGTCTGACATGGGAACTCAGTGTTCTATGTGTTTAGAAGCCATGGTGGAACCCCCTCTTACACGGGTTATAGTGACCATTTTGATCGTATGATACAAACAAATACTAGCGGATATCTCTCCCTAGAGAGGGACTATAATCCCCATATGAGCTTTCATGTATCCATATGATAATGTCCTGATATTACAACCGAACTACTAGATAAAGTGTACAGTTTCTATTTACACCCACTGCGGTTAACGATAACATCAGTTTTTGGCCTCTCCCCCACGTCCAGGCTGACCTATTATTTCTTATATAAGATTCAATTTAGGCACCACAAATTGCCTGTAAATACTATGAATTATATCTTTATACCTAGACTGATACCAGTCATATGACTAAACGCTTTACAAAGAACTATAGAGACCTATCACTATTTGTTGATCTTATTAATGATAGACCTATCTATTTGATAGATTCTATATAATTCTAATTTTCATTAGTCCTCCTACCTGGAGTCTCATAATAAGTACACCACTAATAACCTCTAATTAGAGGGTGTGGTAAGCATAACACTCTATTGATATATAGGGTTTGTGGTTCCAATTGGTGAATTCATTAGTGGGGTACTCCACCTTGGCATAGATATTGCTATTGTACGCTCACTTACCTGAGAGCAATACGCCTATTGGAAGGTGGCCCCTACTTTTGATCAATCTCTATTTTAACTCTCACATAGACAATTACCTTTGAATCTCCTTGGTTCCAGCTCAGTTCAATATTACTAACAATAGCTATTTCAGCTCTAACTATACATTAAGTCTGACCATTGTCAAAATTAGCTCAGAGATCAGTAACCACTAGCTATTACCACCAATACCACCATATGGAGGTTTCACCCTAATAACATCACCAGACAAAAACTGGTGGGTCTGAATAGTCCACAGATAACCTGTCTAGACCACAAGTGTAACCTCATAAGTACACCACTAATACCCTCATTGCAGAGGGGGTGGTAAAGCACTACCATTCACTCTCACTCAGAACTTTATAGTTATTAGGTATTATACCTAGATATATATGATATTAAGCCATTTTTCCCTGATATTTTCCACCTTAGTGATAAAATTTGTCAGGTCCTGTGGTCCACATCTGCATTTTTTATTTAATTACACACTTTTTAATATTTTATATTAAAAGTCAAGTTTTAAATACCCGTCACCACTCGGGGCTTTCCTTTAGAAGTATATAGTGGTCTCTCCGTGCAGTATTGGGGAGTGCTATCCTAGTACATTCTTTTTCACTTGCTTTTGCGATTGATCCCCCTTTTTCAGTAATTCCTTCAATGTACAGCACCCCGGTCTTATCCCTCACACCTGTATATCTTTCCATGTAAATACCATACAGGGATATGCAATTGGGAATAAGGACACAATACCAGTAGTGCCATCAAAATCCCTTTCCTCTTGTCATTAAATTTCACTCTTGCCATCTGTCTGCGATCTATATCCCAGGAGTAGAAAACTGGGAAGCGGATTTTCTAAGTCGTCAGACTTTTCATCCGGGGGAGTGGGAACTCCATCCGGAGGTGTTTGCAGCCTTGACTCATCAATGGGGCACACCGGAATTGGATCTGATGGCATCTCGACAGAATGCCAAACTTCCACACTACGTGTCCAGGTCAAGGGATCCCCAGGCTGTACTGATAGATGCTCTAGCAGTACCTTGGCCGTTCAACCTGGCTTATGTGTTTCCACCGTTTCCTCTCCTTCCTCGTGTGATTGCCAAAATCAAACAGGAGAGGGCTTCAGTAATTCTAATAGCGCCTGCGTGGCCAAGCAGGACCTGGTATGCAGATCTAGTGGATATGTCGTCTCTGCCACCGTGGAGACTGCCATTGAGAAAGGACCTTCTCATTCAAGGTCCTTTCCAGCATCCAAATCTCACTTCTCTGCAGCTGACTGCTTGGAGATTGAACGCTTGATTTTATCTAAGCGGGGTTTCTCTGAGCCGGTCATTGGTACCTTGATTCAGGATCGCAAGCCGGTCACTAGAAAAATTTACCATAAGATATGGCGTAAATATCTTTCTTGATGCGAATCCAAGGGTTACTCATGGAGTAAGATTAGAATTCCTAGGATTTTGTCTTTTCTCCAAGGAGGATTGGAGAAGGGATTATCAGCTAGTTCCAATTTTGCTTCACAAGCGTCTGGCAGATGTCCCAGATGTTCAGGCATTTTGTCAGGCTTTAATCAGAATCATGCCTGTGTTTAAACTAATTGCTCCGCCATGGAGTTTGAATTTAGTTCTTAATGTTCTTTAAGGGGTTCCGTTTGAACCCATGCATTCCATAGATATTAAACTGTTGGAAAGTTTTGTTTTTAGTAGCTATTTCTTCGGCTCGAAGAGTTTCTGAGCTTTCTGCGTTGCAATGTGATTCCCCTTATCTTATATTCCATTCTGATAAGGTGGTTTTGCGGACTAAACCTGGATTCCTTCCTAAGGTTGTTTCAAATAAGAATATTAATCAGGAAATTGTAGTTACTTCCTTGTGTCCTAATCCTTCCTCTAAGAAGGGACGTTTGTTACATAATTTTGATGTGGTTTGCTCTTTAAAATTTTATTTACAAGCGACCAAGGATTTCCGTCAAACATCTTCCCTGTTTGTTGTTTATTCTGGGAAGCGTAGGGTTCAAAAAGCTACGGCTACCTCTCTTTCTTTTTGGCTGAGAAGTATCATCCGCTTGGCATATGAGACTGCTGGACAGCAGGCCCCAGAAAGGATTACAGCTCATTCTACTAGAGCTGTGGCTTCCACTTGGGCTTTTAAGAACGATGCTTCTGTTGAACAGATTTGTAAGGCTGCGACTTGGTCCTCCCTTCATACTTTTTCCAAATTTGATACTTTTGCTTCTTCTGAGGCCATCTTTGGGAGAAAGGTGCTTCAAGCAGTGGTGCCTTCCGTTTAGGTCCGTGTCCTAAAGCTTTGGTATTGGTATCCCACAAGTAAAGGATGAAACCCGTGGACTCGGTATATCTTGTAAAAGAAAAGGAAATTTATGCTTACCTGATAAATTAATTTCTTTTACGATATACCGAGTCCACGGCCCGCCCTGTCATTTTGGGACAGGATTTATTTTTTTTATAAACTTCAGTCACCTGTGCACCTTGTTAGTTCTTTCCATTTCTCTTCCTATACCTTCAGTCGAATGACTGGGGGGAGGAGTTAGGGGAGGAGCTATATAGCAGCTCTGCTGTGGTGCACTTTGCTACTTCCTGTTAGCAGGAGGAATATATCCCACAAGTAAAGGATGAAACCCGTGGACTCGGTATATCGTAAGAGAAATTAATTTATCAGGTAAGCATAAATTTCCTTTTCTTTTA